>NW_017672728.1:3652-91602 GCF_001879085.1 Nicotiana attenuata | reverse complement strand
AGAACATAAAGACGAAAACCCTCCTGTGGATATGCCCTAGTGATGTGAGGGCGAATTCATCTGAATAGGTGCGGTAGGACTTGCTATGACCGTACCTCTCGTACAGATAGTCGAAAGGAATATAGGAGTCCTTCAAACAAGTCAAATCTGAGTTTCTCTTCAACCCCATCATTTTGAAGAAACCCCTACCCTTGCGGTTTTCTGGCATGAGCAAACCCGGAGTCTCCACAGGAATACCGGCTAACCCACCTATTTCTTCGAGCAATGGGGTCATTTCAAGGTCCCCAAATCGAAACACTGATCTATCACTGTCCCAGGATAAGGTCGCAGCCTCTATGGATTTGTTGTCAGGCTGGATTTCCAAAAGAGAAGGTAAGTTACCCAAATACTTGCGGACGAGAGTCCGGTCACTGGAATGAAGGTCCTCCCACCAACTTAGCAACCTTGGGTGAATGTTGGTTACCATGCCGAATCTGGGGATTTCGTGCCTCATTTCTGCAAAACAAAGTGTTAGTCCCTTACCCCACCGGACTCGACTATTTAAATCAATAATTAGCATAATGGCATTTAGTTCTCCAAATAAATGCACAGAATAATGGTGTTGTCTGTTTGGGTTCCAGGGGAATCCAGTGGAGTTTGGACAAGGCTATCTTAAAAAGTCATTATGTGGACAACATAACTGACTCGACTAGGTTTGACAGTGATGCATGAACAATTAAATAGAATAAGGTTTCTGTGAGGTTCTAGACCGGTACCCTTGAGCGGACAACTCAAGAGGGAAAGGCACGGAACCGTCGACTGCACCACTGATCGACTGGTTTTACCGCAAATATGCCTTTGCCAAATTTAGGGGGTAATAATATCAGAAGAGGGCAACAACTCATCAAGCGTTGCTATGGTATTTGTTTGGTACGAGTGGAATATGATGTTGAAGATGCAATTACAAAAAATGAAACAAATTGTCACGTATTTTCACGTTCATAATGATTACAATAATTGCTCGAAAATTACAACGGTATTGGAGGAAAACAGTAAATGAAAGCGTTAAAGAAAGAAAAAGAAACAAAAAAGCCAAGTCAGTTTCGAAGTAGAAGAGAGATAAAGACATTAAATAAAAGCAATAAAGAAGCAATAAAGTCACGAATAACATGTAATGGTAAAAGCCTAAAGAAGTCCCCAGTAGAGTCGCCATGTTGTCGACGCCCCCTTTTTCTCGCGAAATCGGGTTTACGACATTTGAGAAGACAACTCTATTCCCGTGTGGGAATTGGGTTTTTGGAATTGAAGAGTCGCCACCTAATGATCAAGTGCATTAGGACACTAAGAGTTTGAATTTGAAAACCAGAGTCCGGGTAAGGGCTAGAAATTATCTCGAGGGGAAGGTGTTAGGCACCCCTCAAGATCCACTAGTGTCGTTCCCGGCCATGCTATGTTGTGACTTTAATGCAAATAAGAGACACATAAGAACGCCCTGATAAAGATACTGAGCGAGGCGTATGTACCCAGTAACATAACTGGAGGAGAGATGGCAAACATGGTCGGGCAGATATTGGAGAGTCATAAGATCACTTTCCACGAGGATGAGTTGCCCCCTGAAGGTTTAGGTCACAACAAAGCGTTGCACATCACTGTGCAATGCGAAGACTATTTCATCACCAGGACTTTGATTGATGGAGGGTCCAGCCTCAACATTTGTCCATTGGTGACCCTCAGAACGTTGCGGAAGAGTCTACATGAAATCAAGGATGGGGCTATCAACGTCAAAGTTTTTGATGGTTCCCGAAGGTCCACTATTGGGGAGATTAGTTTATGTCTGCAAATGGGACCAACTTGGTTCGATGTTGATTTTCAAGTAATAGATATCCCAGCATCATACAACTTATTACTGGGACGACCTTGGATCCACGCCGCTGGAGCTATAGCATCAACCCTGCACCAGGCAGTGAAATTCGAGTAGAATCACCAAGAGGTGATTATTCATGGTGACGGAAGTAACCCCATATACAGTCGCCAAACCATCCCAGCGATTGAAGGAAGAAGTAAGCTAGGAGGAGAAACCTACCACCAGATTGAGCGAGTCAACGCCGTGGACAAAGATAAGTGGTGGGATAACAAGATAGAAAGTATACTGAATTGGAGCGGGTATGAACCTGGCAAAGGGCTCGGCAAGAACCTCCAAGGAATCATCAAGCCTATCAAACTGAAGAAACATGGCACCACTTTCGGGTTAGGGTATGGATATACTTGGCAAGAATTCAGGAACTGGTCGCCACCATGGCGCGACCCTTACTACCCGCTGGAGCACCCAATACCCCGCCTGGAGCAAACTTTCCAGCCAGCAGACATCATATATGGGTCAGAGGAAGATGAAACATTGGCAGCAATGAAGAACCTGTTCTTGGAAGATGACAATATGGACTGTCATATCATTCCATACAAGCTGTGAGCCGAGGAGCGCGCCTCAACAATTGGTCCATCAGAACCACCAAGGCCCGGAAAGCTGCAGGGTAGCAAGACTGAACAAAGCACTATGCATTATCTTTTACTTTTTTGCTAGTTGATTTCCCTTCAGTATTATCTTTAAAATTTTGAAAAGAACTCCGATGTTCAAAACGATTTTGGAATTTATCAAAGTATTTCAGTTTCTTATAAGTCTCGCTCTTATTATTTTTCTCTATCATTTATTTTATTTTACACAGCATTACTATTACTTATCTTGATGAACCGACGAGTGTGACATGCGGCGAGGTAACGCAACAAACGGATATAGACTCAGAAGAGGATGAGATACCAGAAGAGATCGTTAAAGAGGTCGAGGACTTTGAGAATAGACCTAAGTCTAACCTGGATGAAACCGAGGTCGTCAACTTGGGGAATACAAAGAATGTCAAGGAAATGAGCATCAGTGTTCACTTGTCACCGTCAGAAAAGGAAGAGTACACGGAGTTCTTAAAAGAATATGAGGACATATTTGCCTGGTCGTATGATGATATGACCGGTCTCAGTACATCTATTGTAGCTCACAAACTACCAACAGATCCAACATGTCCGCCGGTAAAGCAGAAACTCAGAAAGTTCAAGCCAGATATGAGTTTGAAAATCAAGGAAGAAGTTACCAAACAAGTCAAAGCCAAGGTCCTCAGGGTAGTGGAGCCAACATGGTTAGCCAACATTGTGCCAGTGCCAAAGAAGGACGGGAAGGTCAGAGTCTGTGTCGACTACCGGGACCTCAACCTGGCCAGTCCGAAAGACAACTTCCCCTTACCGAACATACACATCCTGATCGATAACTGCGTTAAGCACGAGCTGCAGTCATTCGTTGATTGTTTTGCCGGATATCATCAGATATGGATGGACGAAGAAGACGCGGAGAAAATGGCTTTCATCACGCCGTGGGGAATGTATTGTTACAAGATGATGCCGTTTGGATTGAAGAATGCTGGGGCCACCTACATGAGGGCCATGACTACTATTTTCCATGACATGATACACAAAGAGATCGAGGTGTATATAGACGACGTCATCATCAAATCCAAGAGAGCCACTAATCACATGGAAGATCTGAGGAAGTTCTTCAACAGACTGAGAAGGTACAACTTGAAACTGAATCTCGCCAAATGTGCATTCGGGGTTCCCGCCGGAAAATTGCTTGGGTTCATCGTAAGTCGCCGAGGAATAGAACTGGATCCGTCAAAGGTTAAAGCCATTCAGGAATTGCCGCCGCCAAAGAACAAGAAAGAGGTTATGAGTTTCTTAGGGAGACTTAACTACATCACCCGGTTCATAGCCCAGTCCACTGTCATTTGTGAACCAATCTTTAAGATGTTGAAAAAGGACGCCGCCACTAAATGGACTAATGATTGTCAAAAGGCCTTCGACAGAATCAAGGAAGACTTGTCAATGCCGCCAGTCCTGGTTCCGCCCGAACCGAGTAGACCGCTATTGCTCTACCTTGCAGTACTAGATGGGGCATTCGGCTGTGTTTTGGGACAACATGATGAAACAGGGAGAAAGGAGCAAGCCATCTACTATCTCTGCAAGAAGTTCACCCCGTATGAGGCCCAGTATTCCCTGCTAGAGCGCACGTGTTGTGCTCTGACTCGGGTAGCTCAGAAGTTGAGGCATTATTTCTGTGCCTATACCACTTATCTCATAACAAGGATGGATCCGCTAAAGTACATCTTTCGGAAGCCCATGCCCATGGGCAAGCTAAATGGCAAATCCTGCTGAGTGAATTTGATATTGTCTACGTGACCCAGAAAGCGATCAAAGGACAAGCACTGGCCGATCATCTTGCTGAAAACCCTGTGGGTGGAGAATACGAGCCTCTAAAGACGTATTTTCCTAACGAGGAGGTCTCTTTCATAGGAGAAGACATTGTAGAATCCTATGATGGCTGGAGAATGTTCTTCGACAGAGCAGCAAACTTTAAAGGAGTTGGCATAGGAGCAGTTCTAGTATCAGAAATAGGTCAGCATTATCCGGTGTCCGCCAATGCATTGGCCACTCTATCATCCATGATTCAGCATCCAGATAAGAACTTCATTGATCCTATCCCGGTAAAAATCTAGGATCAACCCGCTTACTGTGCTCATGTCGAGGAAGAAGCAGATGGAAAACCATGGTTTCATGACATTAAGAAGTATCTGTCAACAGGAGAGTACCCAGAACTTGCAAACACTACTCAAAAGCGCACACTGCGGAGATTATCCAATCACTTCTTTCATAGTGGAGGAATCCTGTATAGGAGGACTCCCGATTTGGGATTACTAAGGTGTGTCGAAGCAAAGGAAGCATCCAGGTTATTGGAAAAAGTTCATGCAGGGACCTGCGGTCCACATATGAATGGTTTTGTCTTAGCAAAGAAAGTACTCCGAGCTGGTTATTTTTGGATGACTATGGAGATGAACTGCATCCAGTATGTCCGAAGGTGCCACCGCTGTCAGATCCATGCAGACATGATAAAGATGCCTCCAAATGAGCTTAATGCAACAAGCTCGCCCTGGCCGTTCGCCGCTTGGGGAATGGATGTCATCGGGCCTATCGAGCCTGCCGCATCAAATGGGCACAGGTTCATTCTAGTGGCAATTGATTATTTCACCAAATGGGTTGAAGCAGCATCATACAAGGCAGTAACCAAGAAGGTTGTGGCAGCCTTTGTCCGCGACCGTATCATTTGCCGGCTCGACGTCCCAGAGTCAATCATCACTGATAATGGTTCAAATCTCAACAGTGATCTGATGAGGGCAATGTGTGAGACGTTCAAGATTAAGCACAGGAATTCTACAGCCTACAGAACTCAGATGAACGGAGCTGTAGAAGCAGCCAATAAGAACATCAAGAAAATACTAAGGAAAACGATAGAAAAACACAAGCAGTGGCACGAAAAGCTATCATTTGCTCTGTTGGGATACCGTACCACAGTCCGCACATCAACTGGGGCAACTCCTTATATGCTGGTTTATGGTATCGAGGCAGTCATCCCAGCCGAAGTAGAGATTCTCTCCCTGAGGATTATACAGGAAGTGGAACTTGAAGATACAGAATGGGTAAAAGGTCGCTATGAGCAGTTAGCCCTCATAGACGGGAAAAGACTGAACGCAGCTTGTCATGGTCAATTGTATCAGAATAGGATGTCCAGAGCCTTCAACAAAAGGGTCAGACCGAGACAATTCACGCCAGGACAGCTAGTACTGAAGAAAATTTTTCCGCATCAGGATGAAGCCAAAGGAAAGTTCTCTCCTAACTGGCAAGGCCCGTACATAGTTCATCGGGTCCTAACATGAGGGGCCCTCATACTCGCAGAGATGGATGGAGAAGTCTGACCAAAGCCAATTAATTCAGATGCAATCAAACGCTATTATGTGTAATCATTATGATTTCTGTATGATGTAATTTGAACAATGCCTGACCTGATTCCCGTTTAAGAGGGGATACTTAGGCAACCCTATGGGTTCGGTCACAATTCAATGAAATTTTCATTTCACCCACTATTGGAAACTGGGGCAGAATTTTGAGGAGGACCCTCAAAATTCCGAAGTTGATCTTCAGCCATTCACCAACGTGCAGCCGTCAGAAGCACCAGCCCAGTAAACTGGGGCAGAATTTTGAAGAGGACCCTCAAAATTCCGGAGCAAAAGAGGTCGCAATATCTTGAACCGCGTCGCAGTCGTCGGTTCATCTAAAAGAAAATCGTTTTTATTATTATTTATTTGTTTACATCATATTTTTGAAAGTTATGCATGGCTACTATCAAATTTCTTTATTTAGCGACACTACCCCCTAATGAAAACAAGAGCCGAGTAGGACGAGCGAGGTCCATGGGAAGACGAACTAACCTTCCCCCTTTACAAAACTCACGATCTTTTTTTGAATGCAGGCACCCCAAAACATAGAACCATCAGATACGGTTACATATTCATATTTTGCAGGAGTACAACTCTCAGAATCATCGCTCACTTACAAGTGTTGTCCGCACATGACATCCCCAGCAGCCACAATGACGCAATCAACTATCAGCTATCATCTATCAGCTAAGAGCTTTCGTTACTACTCACCTTTATCTGCATTTTGCATAAGGCTACCTTTCTGCCTTCCGAGGTTAAGCTCTACCTCCATCTGCATTTTCTGCATAAGGCTACCTTTCTGCCTTCCAAGACTAAGCATTGTCTCCACCTGCATTTTCCTGCATTGCATAAGGCTACTTTTCTGCCTTCTGAGACTAAGCATTGTCTCCATCTGCATTTTGCACTGCATAAGGCTACCTTTCTGCCTTCCGAGACTAAGCATTGTCTCCACCTGCATTTTCCTGCATTGCATAAGGCTACTTTTCTGCCTCCGAGACTAAGCACTGTCTCCATCCTGCATTTCCTTGCATTGCATAAGGCTACTTTTCAGCCTTCCGAGACTAAGCGCTGTCTCCATCCTACATTTCCTTGCATTGCATAAGGCTACTTTTCTGCCTTCCGAGACTAAGCACTGTCTCTATCCTGCATTTCCTTGCATTGCATAAGGCTACTTTTCTGCCTTCCGAGACTAAGCACTGTCTCCATCCTGCATGGCTGAAATATCGCCACCTCTTATTTGCATCGGCTGAAATACCGCCAGCTTTATTTAAAACTTGCATGGCTGAAACATCGCCAATTTTGTTTAAATCCCTCATATCGGTTGAAAGACCGCCAATTGCATTCAAATCTTTGCATCGGCTGAAAAATCGCCAACTTTATTTAATTCTCTGTATCGGCTGAAAAACCGCCAACTTTGTTTAAATTTCTGTCGGCTGAAATATCGCCATTTGTATTTATACTTCATATCGACTGAAATATCGCCATTTATACTTATGCTTTGCGTTGGCTGAAATATTGCCATTTATATTTATGCTTTCCATCGGCTGAAATACCGCCAAATCCTGCATTTCATGGGCTGAAATACCGCCAAACTGTCCAAGGGCATCATTGTTTGGAGGCACCATTTTCATAGCCCGAGAACGCCATACCATGGCCTGAGGACCCCGCTTTATATTTTCCATATCATTATTCAAAGGCATCATGGTTCGGAGGCACCATCGTCATAGCCCGAGAACGTCATTTCATAGGCTGCGAATCCTTTATTATACGCTTCATGGCCCGGGACGTCATGGTCTGAGGACGTCATCCTAACCGTCCAAAGACAGCATTCATGGTCCAAACGGGAACTTGCATCATGTATAAATTCTGCACGATATGTTTGTATTACTCATCCGCAGGTACATCAGCTGGCAACGGCCGTCATAGGAGGAGCAATCCCGCTCCGGTTCCTGCAGCCCATCAGTCCTTGACCATCCTTCCCAACCTAAATATTGCGTCCGCCTTTTTCAAAACCGCCATCGGCATATTCCGTCGATGTACCCTGAACTACATATGACCTGATTCCTGTAAGACCGGGGATATGTAGGCAGCTCAGAAACCAGAGCTCGGTCAAAACATTTGCAAGTCGTTTCTCTCGGTCAAAATTGGTCATCATATCTTTACCCGACAACTCTTTCATCCTTCCCGGGTAAAGAGGGGCAGATGTTGATACCCAATTTTTCCCCTATCTATTTTTATACTCAAAATATTCTCAAAATAGCATGTACATGCAGATATAAGTATGCCCAAGAATTTTTGACATTTTTCTAATTTTTAAAGCTTTTAAAAATCATTTTTATTATTTTATTTTAACAGTACAAAACCCAATAATTATTCCCAAAACTATCATTTTGGTGAGTAATTTATTTCCATCCTCCTATTTACATCATAATATAATTAAGGTAATTTTTTGCATATTTTTTTTTATAAATCTATTTGATATTTTAAGCTAAAATTGCCTAACATTGTAATTATAGCCTATATTGCGATTAATAGCATCTTACAATTATAAAATTACTCCCAGTATTTTTAAATTAACATTTATATATTATTAATTAATTCCGTGCTTTTAATTTATTTTTAAAAATCATTTTAACTATTTTAATCAAATTAAAAGTGGAGAAATTGGCTATTTAATACATAGCCCATCGCGTTTCGATTATAGCCATATTAAACCCCCAATTTAAACTCAATTTTACCGGCCCAAATCCCAAAATCGACCCAACCCTGACCCAATTCATAATACCCGACCGGATTCCCCCTTTAATTAGATCAACGGCTCAAATTAAACCTTTCCTTTTTAATTCACCGACTACCCCCAACCCTAATGCATTTCCACCCTTCAGCCGCCCTTGAATCCCTAAATTCTCTCAAGGTTCTTCGGAACCCTAGCCTCCCCCTACCTTGTTCCACCGTGTTTTCACCGGAGTCCATGGCTTCTCAGGCCATGAACAGCCTATACTCACCTCCTACAGCTCCTACATGCCTGTTGCTCGAAGTTCGAGGCAAGACCTCGAGGGTCTTCACTCAGACCTTCACCAAATCGAGGATTTCGGCCATCTCCGGCCTTGCTCCGGTGGCTCTTGGTCTTCTGAGCCTGATTCTGACCTCATCCGACTTAGATCGGACATTTTCGAAGCCTTTCTCATTCTAGGGTTCATCTGAAACCCTAACTATCGAGGTTCTCTCCGATTATTTTTAGATATGTTGTATGTTTGCAATATTGCTTAAGTTTCTTAAACGTTTTCTCCGATTTTCCTTCAAAAAGTTACTTCTTTTCGATTAGGGTTTCTGGAAAAGGTTCTTGAAAATGTTTCTGACTCTTCTTCTTCTTCTTCTTTTCTTGGTGTGAATCGATCCCTGCTATGTTCTTATTTGCTCTTTTCTGACTCGCATGCTTTTTCGTGTGTTCTTATATTTGCTGTATTATGAAGTTTTTCTGTTGTGCTCCGTTCTGTCTCCTACTGGTTTCAATATCATGCTCTCACATGCCTATCTTATGTGTTCCTTTACTGTGTTTTCCTACTGAGTTTTAGTCCTTTGTTTGCCTTTACCAGACTTTGTTCTTTCTAGATGTGTTTCATCGACTATTTCCTTAAGTTTACACTACCCCTTTATCTCCTGAACTCGTTTAAATTCCAAGCTTTTCTTGAAACTTGTTCCCTGTACTTCAAATTAGTTTCTATGTTCTATTTGCCTTGAACCTGCTATTGTGCTTGTATGTTTTCTCATGAGACTCTGAAAGAGGTCTCTGAGTCTGTTTCAATAGCTTGCCTTCTCATCTCTGTGTCGAATTCGAGTTTAAAAACCCTAAGATTTGGGGGTTTCTTTGGCAAGTTTGATTTTGTGTTTGGACAGGGGTTTTACTTTGAAACCTTGAACTCTCAGACTCACTCCGAGTTTATGAACTGAATTTGAACTTTTTCTGCGTTTGTGATTTTGAAACTTTCTTGCTAGTCTTTCGTAATTAGCATGACATCCTTCTTGCTTGACATGTCCATGTGTTTTATATATGAGAGCTTCTCTTTCAAAGGTTTTGCCAACTGTTAATTGATTCTGAATCCCTTTAATGTTGCTTACTTGATTGTTACTGATTTTCCCCTAAATTAAACTTTCCTTTACCACTTTTCTGACTCGATTCAATTGAACAAGGCTTTCAACTTGGTTCTTTTACTGGCTGTTTTACTGATTCCCTTTCCTTGTTTTCACAAATCAAGTACCACTAGACTTTTACCTTAAATAGTTTTTATGTATTTACCCTTTATTGTACTGCTTGGGAAAGTATTCTGATTGACCCTTTCCTTAATTATCTTTACCCGTTGGAAATCAGAATCCCTTAATTGAAGGGGAATTGATTTTCAAGGTTATTTTCCTTACCTTTCCTTACTTACTTGCTGCACTATAAAAAGGGCCTTCCCTTCTATACTTTCAACAATCCTCATTCACTGATTTTCGAATCACAAGGCTCCAGAAATCATAACATTCATTGCCTCCCCCTATCTAGTGCATAGTTAGCCAGATTGCTTGCTCGCAATTTGGCTTACCAAAGCTTCTGCTTTTCATTTATTTTTTTGAAACTGGTATGTCCTACTTTTGATTCTAGCATCAACTCCAATGTGTTTATTTACAAGCTTTTATGCCCATGCCTACTTTACTGCTTTATAGAGTTCAACTTTAAAGTAATACTTATGTCTTGCTATCTGTTGCTGCAATGAATCCCTATCCCCATCCCCCTTTTACATGTTTGGGTTGTAGTTTGAGACATGGCAATATACAAAGTTATTGTCATGGATTAAAACTGGGTCCTTTGGATCCTAGCCTCTTTCGATTTCCCATACCCCCATTCCCTTATGTGTATTGAGTTAAGGTATAGCCTGGCAGCATCCAAGTTGCTGTCCAGGGCTGAACCTGACCTTCAAAGGTCCTAATTCTTAATTTTTAAGCTGACCGGCTGGTCAGGGGTGTGCCAGCATTCCAGTTGCTGGGCATGACCACCAGCCTGCCCTGGCTCCCCCTAATTCCCTTTCATTGCACTTACACTTGCTCCTAGTCTCTAAGTTCTGCCCCCCTCCTATGAGCCTTGCCTTGGGACCTTGAGTTCCCTCTGAACTTGGACATTTGAGGGCTGGCCGTTCCACACTGCACTATGTTCTTAACTCTGCAATGATATTTGGGGTGTAAGCATTGCCTGGAATTCTTGAAGTTTCTTGGAACTTTGACACATCCCAAATAAGAGAAAGGCTTTGAAAATCCGATCCTAGAAGTTGGTTTATCTCATATTATTAGACTTTGAGTCTGCATTAGGCTGATTAGATGTAGATGTAATCACTGATGTAATTTTATTATTCCTTCTGATTCGCTTGGTATGTAATAAGCTTTGTAAATAACTTTGTAATAACTATTGGGGTATAGTGAAAGGGGATGGGACTCAATCCAAAGGGGTAGAAATCATGTCTATAAGATATTTACTCTTTAAAATTCTGCATTTTCACATAGAAATCATGTCTATAGGATATTTACCCTTTAAAATTCTGCATCTCACATAGAAATCATGTTCATAGGATCATTGCTTTCAAACTCTGCATTTTCACGTAGATACCATGTCTATAGGATATTTACTCTTTAAAATTCTGCATCTCGCCTAGAAACCATGTTCATAGGGGTTATCACTTTCAAAGCCTGCATTTTTCACATAGATACCATGCCCATAGGTTTTCTGCACTTTGTAATAATACCATGGCAATAAATCGATAATGAAGCTCTGCATATTGTATAGATGATATGCCTATAGGACTTCCTGCACTTTGCATATACATTTGTCATTAGGCAAGCCTGCTTATAGGAGTTAAAATAACTCATTACATATAGATGACCTTCTGCCTATAGGATCTCTGCTCAAAATCAGTTACACCTAGAAAGCATGCCTATAGGAACTATCAACTTAATCAGAATCGCCATTCGTTCCTAAGTTTAAAATCAGTGGCAATTTGTGTAACACTCGTAGAGCTTATAACTAATGACTTTCTGCAATCAGTTATTCCTCCGTTCCTGGATTAATAGATATCATGCCTATAGACCATGTTTAACATACAAATAGTTAGATAATTAATCAACTGTCAGTTTTCGACAACTACATCTAAGCAGGACTAATTTGGACTCCCTATCTGGGAAATATGTGGTAAATCAATTCTTCCTACACTAATTTTAATTAATGACCTAAACAGTATGTGTAAGACATGCTAAACAATTCGTTTCTTTAAGTGAGGAGGCCTACTTGAGCCTTTCATTGTTCTTATTTCCCCATTAACTGCTTTATGTGTTTTGTTTGTCGCCCTAGAATTGTATCCTTTTAAAACCCCATGAAAAGCCAAGCTCCCCCCCCCCCCCTTTTAGGATTAGTAGTCCTAAACGCCTCTGAGACTGATAGGTTGGACGGGTAATAGCATGTAGTAGGTAATGATACCATTCCGCGCTTAAATACCTTAACGGGGTGGGAAGGGTAGACATGGAGATGATGATCACATGATAACGCTATGCGTACGATTGATTACCGGTGTTGTGTGGATGATCCATGTGTTTTACAAACCTAGGACCCCCTTTCCTTTATGTGACTTTGTCTAATATCAATAAAATTCTGTCTTTTCAACTACCCAAAACCCCTCTTTAATTTTACTGCATTATTCCTTTTTTCCCTAAATTTTTCTTCTTTGTTTTTCAATGTCTTGATTAATTTTCTGCATTTAGACCCTCCCTCAAACAAATTGTAGATCATCTAGACCTTGATTCCAACATGCTTGTTACGTATCTATTTGTAACCCTTATGTGTGAAGTTATTTGTATACTTATTTGCATTAAAGTCACAACATAGCATGGTCGGGAACCACACTAGAGGATCTTGAGGGGTGCCTAACACCTTCCCCTCGAGATAATTTCTAGCCCTTACCCGAACTCTGGTTTTCCAACTCAAAACTCTTAGTGTCCTAATGCACTTAATCATTAGGTGGCGACTCTTCAATTCCAAAAACCCAATTCCCACACGGGAATAGAGTTGTCTTCTCAAATGTCGTAAACCCGATTTCGCGAGGAAAAGGGGGTGTCGACAAGAGGGGATTTCAATTCATAATGGTTTGGAAGTAAACAAATTTGAAAGAACAATCAAGAGCTGATTTTAAACAAGGTGTTACAATGCTAAAAAAGAGTAAAGAATAAAAGGAAAGGGGGGGTCCTAGGTTTATTAAAAATATGGATCACCCCCACACAATGTCCGGTAATCACTCCTTAATGAGGGGCTACACGTGACATTATCACGTGGTCATCATATCCATATCTACCCTTCGTACACCGTTAAGGTATTAAAGCGCGATTAGTCTCGATTACTTATTGCATGCTATTGCCCGTCCCAATCCTATCAGTCCCGAAGGCACTTAGGACTACTAATCCTAAAAGGGAGGGATATTAGGCTTATTTTAAGTTTAAAAGGTAAAAATTCTAAGGCGACATACAAAACACATACTGCATGTTTGGGTAAACGTATAAGCAAACAAAGGCTCAAGTATACCTCCTCAAAACAAACACATAAAATAGCATGTCTTGCACATACTACTTAGGTCTGATTAAAAATATCAAAGACGAGGGGGAGGAGGTTGTTGAGGCAGACTAGTTTGATACATGGCTCACATAGGAAGTCAGAATCAGACTTGCTTAATGATTGCGTCAGTTATTAATTAACAAAGGCGAAATCAGTTTTTTTTTATCGGTCGTTATGACCTAAGGCTTGTCTAAGTGCTTGAGCGAGATCCTATGAACATGATATCTATTACTAATTCAGAAATATAGCAAAGCAACACTGTTTTAAGACAAATGATTCAGAATTCTTATAGGCATAACTTCTATGCGTTACTGATTTTAGTTCCTAGGAGCATGATATCTAACATTGACTGTGAATGAAAATGAATCAGATTTATTTAGAAACTCCTATAGGCATGATTTCTATATGTAGTTTGGATATGTAGAAGTTAAAACACCCTATAGGCATGATTTCTATATGTAGTTTGGAATATGCAGAATTTAATACCCCCTATAGGCATGGTTTCTAGGTGATGTTTGAAATATGCAGAATTTAAAACACCCTACAGGCATGATTTCTATATGCAGTTTGCAAGTGAAAAATTAAAAGAAGTCCTATAGACATGGTTCTACCCTTGGCATGCATAAATACCCGACCATTTTTTCACTAGCCAGCCCCAGTGTTTATTACAAAATTATTACAGACCCAGTAATGAATTGCTTTGAAAAATAAAAGAAAAAAAAATTACAATCAGAGGAAGCCAGATTCCTGACTTCCTTTCTGAGTTATGGGCCAAACCACTTCAAATGCCATTTGTTTCAAAGCCTTTCTCAAACTTGAGTGTGTCAGAGTTCCCTAAGGGCCTCAAAGGGACCCCGGGTAGTGCTCACACCCAAATTCCAAAACCAGAATAGGGATAAATGCAATGTGCAAGTGCCAGCCCTCATGTGTCCAAGTTCAGAGAGAGCTCATGGGTCCCAAAGCAAGGCTCACATGAGGGGGCGGAACATAAGTCTAGGAAGATAGTGCAAGTGCAGAAACAGAGCTTTAAGAACTAAGGAAGTATAGAAGAGGGAAAGAGGTGCTGGGAAACAGTCAGTAACACTTCAAACAAGTTGATAATTTTACAACAAAGGGGCAGGGGATTGAAAATCCACTGCAAGGGCCTATATACTTAGGCATAGGTCAATTCAGGGCATGCACAGCAATAGGGGTGTTGTCATGCTTGTAAATCAACCAGAGCACACAACATGTAAAGGTGGCATAGAGGTTATGATCCTAGGAGGACCAAGTATGAATCATGCTCAGCAATATTTGATGTTGTCATGCCCCAAACAAACCATAATTATCAAACACATTGGGGTAAGGATTTAGAATTCATAATACATTGATTCAGAACAGGAGAAAAGAAATTGCAGCATGCTAAATAATGTACTGAAGCAATAGGCAGAAAAGAATGCAAGAACATTAAGTAACCATGTTGTTGTTGATGCTGAAATCTTAACTAGAACATACCAGTTCAAAGAAGCAAATGTAGTAAAGAAAGATAGCAGTACTTTTGAAATACAGCTTTGATTTTCAACCAGCTAAACAAGCCACAGTAGAAGCAGTAGAGCAAGAGAGAGTGTTCTTTTTAGTGTAAGTGAGAGTTCAGAACTAAGAATGTTCCTGTGTGTGCTAATGAAAGAGCAAGGTATTTATAGTTTAAAAACATGTAGAAAATAAGGCAAGAATCGTAGTTCAGCAGTAATTATGGAACTATGTACTAACTAAAATCAAATAAGTATAAGTACTTCCCTTAATTAAGGAGTTAAATTAAACGGTAACAATGCAAATATTAAATAAGGAAAGAAATCACATAAGGCTGAATATAACCAATAAGGAAATATTTTCAGCATAGTACAAGTACTCAATATTCCATAAGGACTAGGTTCATCAGATTCTAATCAAGGAAATGTCGGTAAGAATCGAGTACCAATGGAACCAAGGTAAGGGAATCAATCAAATTGAGTAGAAAAGGTAGGGATCGAAGGCTTAAAGGAAAATGTTCAAATTAGACCAAGAGACAGGGAAATCGGTAAGGTGAAACAAGGAAAAAATCAATTACTTAACATGAGTGCAATCAAAATCTCACAAGGAATGGTTTAAAATCAGTCCAGAATTGGAGGTCATTCAAAAGGGAAATCCAGCATATAAATAGAGTACATAAACATGCGAGGCCAAACTATGGCAAAGAGAAGCAGCATGCAATAACAATCACATAGTCAGTAGACTGTGAACATGGAAACATGGTAGTCACCTAGGTGAATTTCGTTAACTTAGTAATAGGGTATCAGAAGCATGCAAAGGGTCAAGTAAAGGCCCTTCTGAAAAGTACATTCGAGTTTCAATAATTGCAAGAAACCAAATCACATAAAGAAACAGATAAAGCAGCTTCAGAAGCCCGAATAGGCCCTAAAGAAATTAGGGTTTGTGAAACCAATCGAATTCAAAGATGATGAACAAGTAAATCACATAACAAATATTCTCAGAACTCGAATGAACCCAAAATTAGGGTTTTTCAACACCAATCGAGTCTGGAGATAAAGCACAAGTAAATCAAACAAATAATAACAAGAATAGATTCAGAAACCTCATAAGAAATTAAGGCCCTTAACATGCAAACTCAAGTAGAAGAATGACATAAGGAAACACAGCAAAACATGTCAAATAACTTAACAGAAAACCTAATCGGAAGAAATAAGGGTTTTTGAAGGTAGAGTTTTAAAAGAAACTTTGAGAAAATGCTTAGAAGTTTAGAGCAAGCACAGGTCTGAAACAGACCTAAAAGAAATCGGAAGAACCTTAAAGGCTAGGGTTTCAGAAGAAACCCAAATGGTGAAAAAGGCTTTGAAAACCAACGATCTAAGCAGGAGAGTCCAGAGTCATACTTGAATAGCCATGGCTGGCCGGAGCAAGGTCAAAGATGACCGGAGACCATCATACAACTGAAATCGACCAAAGTCTGGACCAAGTTTTCCCAGGATTTAGCCTTGAAACCATGATAATTGGGCATGTAGAAGCCATAGGAGGTGGATACAGGCCTCCGATGACCTTGGAAGCCATTGATTTGAGAGATTTTAGGGTTGTAGCTGAGGGTGGCGGCTAGGGTTTGAGAGAGGATTGAGAGGGACAGGGGATTCAGAGGCGGCGGGGTGTGAATAATGAAGGGATTTGGGGGTCTTTTGGGCTTAATTAGGAAAGGGCCAATGTCGACCGTTGATCTAAATGATCAATGGTCAGGATTGAAAGGGTTAGGTAGGGGATCAGGGTGGGTCATTTAAATGGGCTATGGGTCGGTTTGAAAGGGGAATTGGGTCCTGGTAATTGGGTTTGAATTGGGTTCAATTGGGGTGCCAAATCAGGTTAGAATTGAAATGAAAATGGGCTAACGCTTAAATAGCCACTTTTCCCTATTTGATTTATAAAAATAGCAAAATAACTTCTGGAAATAAATTAAAGGTACTAAGATGATTAATAGTACATGATTATCAAATTAAAAATACTAGGCTTAATTTTTTATAGACAAAAACGTAATTAAATCTAACAGAGGCTAATATTGTAATTATATACAATTTAGCTTTAAAAATGCTAAATAAATTTGTAAAAATTTGTAAAAATTATCTTAGATATATTTTAGCATAAATATGTGAATCCAATAACTGAATCACCAAAATGATAATTTTGGGGGTAATTATTGGGTTTCTCTGAATAAAATAGGGCAATAAATTGATTAAAAAAATCTTTAAAAACTAATAAAAAATAGTAAAACATTTGGACGTACTTATATATGCACAAATATGCTATTTTGAAAGTATTTTGCATTTTAGAAAATATATAGGAAGAAATTGTGTATCAACAGCTGCCCCTCTTTACCCGGGAAGGATGGTGTGTCCCTTCATGCCGGAGTGGTATGCACAGGATTTGTTTGGGTTAACCCACTGAGAAGGGTTCTCAGGAGTGGTAGCAAGGATCGAGGTGACATAACCAGCAGCTTTGAGTCTCTCGTACAACTGGTCAATAGGTTCAGCAATGGCTGTATATTGTTTGGGAGGCCTGCAATCAAAAATTGGTCGGGGTCTAGGGAAGTTCTGACATGTAGGAGGTGATTGATAGTGGGATGGTTGAGTATTGTAAGCTTGGTAGACATGTGCGGGTTGGGAATATCTGGGTGAAGTAGGCTGATATATGGGAGGTGGAGATAGTTGATAGGCGGATGGTGAGGGTGCTTGGTAGTTCGGAGTAGGCTGATATGTGAGTGGAGGTGTCGGGTAAGTTTGGTATTTGATAGGAGATTTAGTTCTCTGTGCAACCATCACAGCTTCTACGTCTCTCTTTTTGGACACTACCGGACTGCAAGGCCTTATTGGTAGCCTGCAAGGCCTCGAAATTTGTGACCATACCGCTCTTAATGCCTTCTTCGATTCGTTCCCCCAGCTTGATGATGTCAGAAAATTTGTGGCTTTCAATCATCATTAGTCGCTTATAGTATTGCGGGTCTTGTGCCCGGACAAAGAATTTGTTCATTTGTTCCCCCTCCAAGGCAGGTCTGACCTTAGCGGCTTCCGACCTCCAGCGAGTAGTATACTCGCGAAACGTTTCTGTAGGTTTCTTCTTCAAATTTTGAATGTAGAACACATCCGGCGCATTTTCTGTGTTAAATCTGAACCTGTCCATGAAATCAGAGGCCATACCTACCCAACTTGACCATTTCATAGGATGCTGGCTGATGTACCAGGATAGTGCATCTCCTTTTAGACTCCTCATGAACAGCTTCATGTGGATCTCTCGTCCTTTCTGACCCCAACCAACTTGTCATAATACGTCCTCAAATGAACCTTGGGATCGCCTGTACCGTCAAACATCTCGAACTTTGGAGGTTTGTACCCCTCGGGCAGTTCAACATCGGGCTGTATGCAAAGATCTTCATAGTTCAGCCCTCCAATTCCCTTACTTCCTTCAACGCCTTGAATCCGGCTAGTCAATTTCTTAAGTTCTTCAGCCAGGTTGCTGATGAGCAAGTCTTTATCATCAGACTCGGGTATGCTTGAGATGGGTTGGGTGGAGTGTGGCATAGTCTCCACGTAGATGGGGGTATTATGGTGGGTGTGGTAGTGGTCATTTGTGGAGTTTTGGGGTTCTTGGAGAAGCAATGGGGTGTTGTTTGGGGTGTGGCAAGTGTTGCATTGTGTCTTTGGTGGAATGACATGGGGAGCGGGGTGATTTTGTTGCTTTGGGATGTTTTGTGGTGGTGTAGGGTTTTGAGTAGTGGGAAAGGTGATATCCGGGGTGTTGAGCGAGAACGACAAACTTGCCAGATTCTGAACCTGGTTGAGCTCTTCCTGGAACTTTAATAATTTTTGTTCAAGCTAGGATACATTTTCCTTAGGACCCTAAGTACCATGCCCATTACTGAACTCTACTCGTTCAGTTGAATTATCCTTTCTGACGCTGTTCAAATCTTCCATCTTGCTTTTGTTCTTGTTCTTAACAGGACTTAGAGGAGAAGTGGGTGGAGGGCCCTTGGATCTTGTGGAATAGGATGATGTTGCCAGAGTGCTCGAACTAACCTTTGGGGAGGGGAATAACAAAATAAAAATAAAATAAAAAAAGTAACCAAGTTAGTTGGGATCGCGAAAAAGTATTGCGATATTTAAACACATAGTGCAGGAATGTAAAACGTGTCCTAATTTGGGAGCCTCGTTGTGCCCGAGGTAGGCCTAGCGACAAGTTGATTTGGAGAACCAAGAATGCTAAATGCCTCATTTTATTGATAGAAAAATAAGACGAATCCCAAATCGACACTAAACAACGAGCAATAAAAGTCACTAATGGCCATTGGCCTTATTACATTTTAAATAACGAAAAGATAAAGTCCTATCTACTTGGTCCCTGAAGGACCTTCCTCAGACTCGGCATCCTTGGCTCCGTCGAACAGCTTCCCCAGCTCGCGAAGTCCCAGTAATAGGTAGGCCCTGGCTAGATGTCCACCTTTGCTCCCCTCAGCATTCTGACAGTCTTCGACCCTCTTGAGAAACCTTCTTTCCAGCTCCACTATTCCTCGCTCCAAGTATCCCGGTCGCTTGTTGGCACTGACAGCCATGTCCTTCCATTCCTCAATTAACTTTTGATTGGCTTCTTGTATCTCACGGTGCTCGCTTTCGCACTCCCGGATTCTCTTGCGCAGTTGGTTGTATTTGACATGTGCCTCGGCCTTTTCATCTATGATCATGTGACCTCGAACAAATCCGGGCTGGCCCAAGCCATCATGCTTATCCTCCAACCAGCCTGAATAGTAGGGAGCACAACCAGCGCGGTATCTATCTGGCTCGATGGTATCCCTCCCCATGACGATCTTGCAGTGCCGCATGTGCTGAGCTTGGCACTTGTAAGGACTATCATCATCCTGGAAGTCAGCCCGAAAGTGACTCATCTTGTCGACCCTGGGTACAACCTGCTTCCTACCAGCTTGCCTCACAACCCGGAGAGGGACGTAAGGGTATGTTCCTCTCAGACCGATCAATATCAGAAAAGGTGTGTCTCTGGACCGGACGATGAATTCTTCAGTCGGAAACCACTCGAACATCCATTGTACTTGCTCCTTGGTCAAATTATCAAATAACTCGAACCATCCTTTGGCATCCTCTGGCTGAGCAAACATATCAGGGATATAATTCATTCGCTTTGGGTGATGGAAAGTGATATGATCGTCCCAGTCCCTTCGCTGAATCTCTTGTCGGTATTCACCCTTTTGTAAATGCTCCACGAGCCAAAGTTGAAGCAGCAAATTGCATCCTTCGAAGAGCTCCCCGTTGACACTTTTCTAGGGCTCGGTATATTTCCGCGATGATCATGGGCACAATGCTAAATGGTTGCCCTCCAATTCCTTCCATTAGGTCTTAGTGACCATGGCTAGTCTGGTGTGGACTCTTGCTTTCTGCATTGGAAACACAATCAACCCTAGGAAACAGAACATGAATATAAAGACCCTTCGATGAATATGCCCTAATGAGGTGATGGCGAACTCATCCGGATAGGTACGGTAGGATTTGTTGTGACCGTACCTCTCGTACAAATAGTAAAAGGGGATATAAGATTCTTTTAAGCATGTCGGTTCTGGATTCTTCTTCAGACCCATCATTTTGAGGAAACCCCTGCCCTTGCGGTTCTCAGGCATCAACAAACCCGGCGTCTCCCATACCAAACCGGCCAGTCCTCCTATTTCTTCTAGCAAAGGTATCATCTCAACGTCCCCAAAATGGAACATGGCCCTTTCGCAATCCCAAAACAATGTGGCAGCTTCTATGATTTTGTTGTTGGGTTGAACCTCCAGGAGGGAAGGCAGATTCCCTAGATATTTTTGGACGAGAGTCTGGTCACTGGAATGAAGATCTTTCCACCAGCCTAGCAGTCTTGGGTGAATGTTGGTAACCATGCCGAATCTAGGGATTTCGTGCCTCATTATCTGCAAGACAGAAGGGTTAGACCCTTACCCCCATCGGACTCGACTATTTACTATCAATAATTGGCATAAAAGCATTTAGTTCTCCAAATAAATGCACAGAACGTGATGATGTCCGTTTGGGTTTTAGGGAAACCCAATGGACTTTGGACAAGGCTATCTTAAAGGATCATTATATGGATAACATAACTGATCCGGCTAGGTTCGACCATGATGCATGTACAATCTAAACGGAGTAAGGTTTCTATGGGGTTTTATACTGGTACCCTTGAGCGGACAACTCAAGAGGGAAAGGCACGGAACCGTCGACTACACCGTTGATCGACTGGTTTTACCGCAACTATGCCTTTCCGGATTTAGGGGGTAATAATATAGGAAGAGCACAACCACTCATTATAAGCGTTGCTATGGGATTTGTTTGGCACGAATGGAATATGATGTTGAGTATGATTAAAAAAAACATGTTGTCACGTATTTGCATGTTTAAGAAAGCAGTAAATACAGCAGTTTTTTTTAACAGTAAAGCAGTAATAAAGAAAGGGAAAGAACTCAGTTTTGCTTTGTAAAAGAAATTAAATGCTTAAAGGAATTAAACAAGTATTGCACATAAAGAGATATAAATTCAAAATAACAGTTTGAAATGGTAAAAAGCCTAAATTTCCCAGTAGAGTCGCCATGCTGTCGCGCCCCCTTTTTCTCGCGAAATCGGGTTCATGATATTTGAAGGAACAACTCGTTCCTTTTGGGAACGGAGTTCTGAAGAGTCACCACCTAATGATTTATGGTGCATTAGGACACCTTACGGGGTTTAATTATAACTAAACTTGGATAACCAGAGATAGGGTAAGGGCTTTGAAATTATCCTAAGGGGAAGGTGTTAGGTACCCCTCAGGATCAACTAGTGTGGTTCCCGGCCAAACAGTTATTGTGAATTTGGGATAAAATTAACATGTAAGCAAATAAGGCTCAAGTAAGAGGGGATTTCAATTCATAATGGTTTGGAAGTAAACAAATTTGAAAGAACAATCAAAGAGCTGATTTTAAATAAGGAGTTACAATGCTAAAAAAGAGTAAAGAATAAAAGGAAGGGGGGGGTCCTAGGTTTATTAAAAATATGGATCACCGCACACAATGCCCGGTAATCACTCCTCAATGAGGGGCTACACGTGACATTATCGCGTGGTCATCATATCCATATCTACTCTTCCTACCCCGTTAAGGTATTAAAGCGCGGATTAGTCTCGATTACTTATTGCATGCTATTACCCGTCCCAATCCTATCAGTCCCGGAGGCACTTACGACTACTAATCCTAAAAGGGAGGGATATTAGGCTTATTTGAAGTTTCAAAGGTAGAAATTCAAAGGCGGCATACAAAACACATACCGCATGTTTGGGTAAACGTATAAGCAAACAAAGGCTCAAGTATACCTCCTCAAAACAAACACATAAAATAGCATGTCTTGCACATGCTACTTAGGTCTGATTAAAAATATCAAAGACGAGGGGGAGGAGGTTGCTGAGGTAGACTAGTTTGATACATGGCTCAGATAGGAAGTCAGAATCAGACTTGCTTAATGATTGCGTCAGTTATTAATTAACAAAGGCGAAATCAGTTTTTTTTATCGGTCGTTATCACCTAAGGCTTGCCTAAGTGCTTGAGCGAGATCCTATGAACATGATATCTATTACTGATTCAGAAATATAGCAAAGCAACTAAGACAAATGATTCGGAATTCTTATAGGCATGACTTCTATGCGTTACTGATTTTAGTTCCTAGGAGCATGATATCTAACATTGACTATGAATGAAAACGAATCAGATTTATTTAGAAACTCCTATAGGCATGATTTCTATATGTAGTTTGGATATGCAGAAGTTAAAACACCCTATTGGCATGATTTCTATATGTAGTTTGGAATATGCAGAATTTAAAACCCCCTATAGGCATGGTTTCTAGGTGAAGTTTGAAATATGCAGAATTTAAAACACTCTATAGGCATGATTTCTATATGCACTTTGCAAGTGCAGAATTAAAGAAGTCCTATAGACATGGTTCTACCCTTGGCATGCATAATTACCCAACCCTTTTTTCACTAGCCAGCCCCAGTGTTTATTACAAAATTATTACAGACCCAGTAATGAATTGCATCGAAAAATAAAAGAGAAAAAATTACAATCAGAGGAAGCCAGATTCCTGACTTCCTTTCTGAGTTATGGGCCAAACCACTTCAAATGCCATTTGTTTCAAAGCCTTTCTCAAACTTGAGTGTGTCAGAGTTCCCTAAGGGCCTCAAAGGGACCCCGGGCAGTGCTTACACCCAAATTCCAAAACCAGAATAGGGACAAATGCAGTGTGCAAGTGCCAACCCTCATGTGTCCAAGTTCAGAGGGAGCTCATGGGTCCCAAAGCAAGGCTCACATGAGGGGGGCGGAACTTAAGTCTAGGAAGATAGTGCAAGTGCAGAAACAGAGCTTTAAGAACTAAAGAAGTATAGAAGAGGGAAAGCGGTGTTGGGAAACAGTCAGTAACACTTCAAACAAGTTGATAATTTTACACCAAAGGGGCAGGGGATTGGGAATCCATTACAAGGGCCTATATACTTAGGCATAGGTCAATTCAGGGCATGCACAACAATAGGGGTGTTTTCATGCTTGTAAATCAACCAGAGCACACAACATGTAAAGGTGGCATAGAGGTTATGATCCTAGGAGGACCAAGTATGAATCATGCTCAACAATATTTGATGTTGTCATGCCCCAAACAAACCATAATTATCAAACACATTGGGGTAGGGATATAGGATTCATAATACATTGGTTCAGAACAAGAGAAAAGAAATTGCAGCATGCTAAATAAAGTACTGAAGCAATAGGCAGACAAGAATGCAAGAACATTAAGTAACCACGTTGTTATTGATGCTGAAATCTTAACTAGAACATACCAGTTCAAAGAAGCAAATGTAGTAAAAAAAGATAGCAGGTCTTTTGAAATACAGCTTTGATTTTCAACCAGCTAAACAAGCCACAGTAGAAGCAGTAGAGCAAGAGAGAGTGTTCTTTTTAGCGTAAGTGAGAGTTCAGAACTAAGAATGTTCCTGTGTGTGCTAATGAAAGAGCAAGGTATTTATAGTTTGAAAATAGGTAGAAAATAAGGCAAGAATCGTAGTTCAGCAGTAATTATGGAACTATGTACTAACTAAAATCAAATCAGTATAAGTACTTCCTTTAATTAAGGAGTTAAATTAAACGGTAACAATGTAAATACTAAATAAGGAAAGAAATCACATAAGGCTGAATATAACCAATAAGGAAATATTTTCAACATAGTACAAGTACTCAATATGCCATAAGGACTAGGTTCATCAGATTCTAATCAAGGAAATGTCGGTAAGAATCGAGTACCAATGGAACCAAGGTAAGGGAATCAATCAAATTGAGCAGAAAATGTAGGGATCGAAGGCTCAAAGGAAAATGTTCAAATTAAACCAAGAAACAGGGAAATCAGTAAAGTGAAACAAGAAAAAAATCAATTACTTAACACGAGTGCAATCAAAATCTCACAAGGAATGGTTTGAATTCAGTCCAGAATTGGAGGTCATTCAAAAGGGGAATCCAACATATAAATAGAGTACATAAACATGCGAGGCCAAACTATGGCAAAGAGAAGCAGCATGCAATAACAATCACATAGTCAGTAGACTGTGAACATGGAAACATGGTAGTCACCTAGGTCAACTTCGTTAACTTAGTAATAGGGTATCAAAAGCATACAAAGGGTCAAGTAAAGGCCCTTCTGAAAAGTACATTCGAGTTTCGATGATTGCAAGAAACCAAATCACATAAAGAAACAGATGAAGCAGCTTCAGAAGCTCGAATAGGCCCTAAAGAAATTAGGGTTTTTGACCAATCAAATTCAAAGATGATGAACAAGTAAATCACATAACAAATATTCTCATAACTCAAATGAACCCAAAATTAGGTTTTTTCAAGACAAATCGAGTCTGGAGATGAAGCGCAAGTAAATCAAGCAAATAATAACAAGAATAGATTCAAAAACCTCATAAGAAATTAAGGCCCTTAACATGCAAACTCAAGTAGAAGAATGACATAAGGAAACACATCAAAACATGTCAAATAACATAACATAAAACCTAATCGGAAGAAATAAGGGTTTTTTAAGGTAGAGTTTTAAAAGAAACTTTGAGAAAATGTTTAGAAATTTAGAGCAAGCACAGGTCTATAACAGACCTAAAAGAAATCGGAAGAACCTTAAAGGCTAGGGTTTCAGAAGAACCCCAAATGGTGAGAAAGGCTTTGAAAACCAATGATCTAAGCAAGAAAGTCCAAAGTCAGACTAGAATAGCCATGGCTGGCCGGAGCAAGGTCAAAGATGACCGGAGACAATCATACAACTGAAATCGACCAAAGTCTGGACCAAGTTTTCCCAGGATTTAGCCTTGAAACCATGATAATTGGGCATGTAGAAGCCATAGGAGGTGGATACAGGCCTCCGATGACCTTGGAAGCCATTGATTTGAGAGATTTTAGGGTTGTAGCTGAGGGTGGCGGCTAGGGTTTGAGAGAGGATTGAGAGAGACGGGGGATTCAGAGGCGGCGGGGTGTGAATAATGAAGGAATTTGGGGGTCTTTTGGGCTTAATTAGGAAAGGGCCAATGTCGATCGTTGATCTAAATGATCAATGGTCAGGATTGAAAGGGTTAGGTAGGGGATCAAGGTGGGTCATTTAAATGGGTTATGGGTCGGTTTAAAAGGGGAATTGGGTCCCGGTAATTGGGTGTGAATTGGGTTCAATTGGGGTGCCAAATCAGGTTAGAATTGAAATGAAAATGGGCTAACGCGTAAATAGCCACTTTTCCCTATTTGATTTATAAAAATAGCAAAATAACTTCTGGAAATAAATTAAAGGTACTAAAATGATTAATAGTACATGATTATCAAATTAAAAATACTGGGCTTAATTATTTATAGACATAAACATAATTAAATCTAACAGAGGCTAATATTGCAATTATATGCAATTTAGCTTTAAAAATGCTAAATAAATTTATAAAAATATGTAAAAATTATCTTAGCTATATTTTAGCATAAATATGAGGATCCAATAACTGAATCACCAAAATGATTATGTTGGGGGTAATTATTGGGTTTCTCTGAATAAAATAGGGCAATAAATTGATTAAAAAAAATCTTTAAAAACGAAGGAAAAATAGTAAAATATTTGGACGTACTTATATATGCACACATATGCTATTTTGAAAGTATTTTATATTTTAGAAAATATATAGGAATAAATTGGGTATCAACATCAAGCATGATCATCACTCCATCCAAGTGAGGCATTGGAACAAAGCGATTTTTTCGCATAAAGTATGTTCCAAGGATCACCTCAAAGTCCTCCAGTGGAATCACCATCAAGTTAACTTTCCCCTTCTAGTTCCCAACAGACATAGTAGCATTGTATGCCATACCCATAATGGCTTGGGCTTTCGCATTCACAATCTTCATGTAGGAGGGACACTTACTCACATTCAACCCATACATTTCCACCAATTTCGCCGAGACAAAGGTGTGAGTAGCGCCAATATCTACCATTGCTATCACGCCCTTTTCTCCAATTTTCATTTCAATGTGCATCAGCAAAGAGTGAAGGTTCGTCTCGTCGTTTGTACCATTAAGCAACGAAATGACATTCAGCAATTGCAAAGGATTTACCAAGGCAACAGCAACTTCTTTACCTTATCCATCCCGATTATTTTATATAGCAAGCAAAGCATTAACCTGTTCCCGATTTAGACAGTTTTTGGCAATGTGAGGTCTGCCGCAAGTCCAACAACCATCGCCCTTTGGCAATGCCTTTGTTTCTAGCAGGTCCGTGAACAATAGACTTGCCCTTTCCACGATTTCTTTTCGAACTTCCTTCCTCCATTCCCCTTTCTTCTCCACCTTTTTCTTAGGTTTTGAAGTAGAAGGAATTTCAGTAAGACACCGTGTACTGCAGTAATCCACCAATGAATCCGCTGCAGCAATCGCACTCGGGAGATCCTTCACGTTCTGTCTCTTGAGTTCGTTCTGCGCCCACGCTTGCAATCCAGAAATAAAATTATGCAATTTGTCATCCTCCGACATGTTCTGTATATCCAGCATCAAGGAAGTGAATTCCTTAATATAATCACCAATTGTTCCAGTTTGCCGCAGACGTTTCAAGCGATCCCTAGCAAGCCAAGATACGTTGCTAGGTAAGAACTGGTCCTTCATTTCTTTCGGAGTTTCTCCCACATATCGATCTTGGGTTTGCCCGCACTTTCATCGTCGGCCATGTGAGTCCTCCACCATAATTTAGCATCTCCCGTTAGGTACATGCTTGTAATTGTGACTTTTTCCCCGTTTGGAACCTTGGCAACAACGAAATATTATTCCATATCCCATAGAAAGTTCTTCAGTTCTTTTGCACTACACGCTCCATCAAACGCCTTCGGTTCAGGGATCTTTACCTTAGAACGTTCTTCACTGCCTTGGCCAGGAGCAGCCAATGCCCTTCGAAGAACAGTAATTTCCAAGTTTAGAGTTTCGATCTCCTTCTTCAGATCTACAACTTGAACATTCGTGGCCTCACACATTTTTTGAATACCTTCACGAAACTGATCCATTCCATCCTTTAGACAATAGATCTCAGTAATTAGATCAGCTAGATCTAAAGGATCATCAGTCACACCAATCAGCGCCTCCAACCGTTGCACACGATCACGCAAGTCTGAATTGGATCCACCAGCCATGGTTCCAATTCACGAGCAAAGCTCTAATACCAGTTGTTACAAGGCCAATTTTTCCCAACCAGCACTGCACGGCAGCATCCTGACTCTCAAGCCACTCAGCCTTACTTTTTTTGCACACAGTTTGACACTTAAAATTATTTTAGACTTATAAAATGTAAGCAACACATAGTAGTACGGGTAAAATCTAACCTTTATTCTATTCTCGCAGAATATACAAAGGACACTCAGTTGGAAGTCTTACATATGCTTACTTGCCTTAAACCAATGAAATACAACAATATAAAGGGGGCTGCCTATGAGAGATTACAAGGGGCAGTTACACAATGTACTTGGCACATGCCAAGCCTAAAAACAAGCATAAAGACTTAGCCACGTTTTTGAATTCATCTTCCCACGAAATGAACTCCTCTTCAGCACTTTGGCCAACTACAACATGTGCATTGCACATGGCTTAAACTTCTACAGCACATGCACATCACACTTATTCATAGTCACATGACTTGCGCATTTGTTCCACAATTTTGCCCACACTTTGCCTTCTGCTTGCCTTGTCTTGTCTTTGGACCATGCCTCGCCCATAAGCTCATGAAAACGTCTTGTCACAACCTTTGTCGTCCCACTGTTCCGCACGCATGCCTTAGCCAAGTGCCATGCGCCTTCGTTTGCCATATCGTCGCCCACAATCAAGGCTGTCTTGCTATCACCTAAGACACCTTGTCTAGCTGACCTACCCAAGTCCATGTACTAACTTAGGCACACTTCCAGCTCCGCACATTGCTTGCCAATACCAGCACGAACCTATGCCAAGGGGCAATGTACAAGCCTTGGACATTGGTTCTAACCGGAAGATACTTAGCCCTATCCACTCATTTTTGGGTTGTTAGCCCAACCAACAAAGACCAAGCTCCTCGTCGGTCACGCCCACAATGTTCACATTACCTTGCCATCGCGCCATTGTCTTCTCTCCTTCTTCCCCCAAATCTCTTACCCGCATTGCTCTCCTCGTCATTCCGTCTTATAATAGACAACAACAACAAAATAATCGCCCCGTTAAACAACGTTGTCTTTTCGTCGAACACCTCAAGAGCAATCCCTTTACTTCACATCTTCTTGCCCGTTCCCTTTTCTCCTCCTCCTCTGTAATGGGATCCCTTTCAGCCCTCACCGAACCTCTGCCGTACCCAATTGCTCGCCGAGATGAATCTGTTGTAGATAACTATCATGGAGTTAACGTTCCTGATCCTTATAGATGGTACAATTTTGGGAAAATAATTAGAATTAGCTCAATGAACATGCTCTAACTACTTTAGCTCTCTATTTTACGGCAATTTCGTGCGAAAAGATACAATTTTTTTAACAGTAATTTTTGCTAGTGTCTTGCTTCGATAAAGTTGTGATTTGCTTTCATAAATATTGAGTTTTTAAAAAAATTTGTTTGAACCTTTCGATTAGGCTTGAGGATCCCGACTCAGAGGAGACCAAGGAGTTTGTGGAAAAGCAGGTGAATCTAACGGACTCAGTTCTCAAGACTTGTGAGACAAGAGAAAAGCTACGGGAAAAAATCACGAAATTGTACGATTTTCCAAAATATGAAGTCCCTTTTAGGGCGGGCGATAAGTACTTTTACTTCCACAATTCAGGACTTCAACCCCAAAAAGTCCTTTACGTGCAGGTCTGCAACGATTCCATTTTTAGCGGAAATAATATAGATGATTCGTTTGGCCAAACCCAATTGATTAGAATGAGGCATTAGTTGATTGACTGATTGACTGTGTCTTATTGCTTGGTGATTCTAGGATAGTTTGGACGGAGAACCAGAGGTTTTGCTTGATCCAAACACACTTAGTGAGGACGGGACAGTTGCATTGAGTATTTGCTCCATTAGTGAGGATGCTAAGTACTTGGCATATGGTATTAGTTCGAGCGGTAGTGATTGGGTGACAATCAAAGTTATGCAGGTTGATGATAAGAGCGTCAATCCTGATGTAGTCTCGTGGGTAAGTGTTCGGAAAGGTGATAAATTTTGATTATGGTGGACATATATCTTTGCTTGGAGTTCTTTATTTGTCATTATGGGTGTAATTGTTTTCCTCACAGGTTAAGTTCTCTGATGCTAGCTGGACCCATGATAGCAAAGGGTTTTTCTATAGCCGTTATCCAGCGCCAAAGTGAGTACTGAAAGTTATATTCTCGTTACAAATCTGTTTCATATACAAGTTGTGGTTTGAGAATCATGAAGTTTCTGTATCATCTGATCTATTTCTGAGGGAAAAAAAAAAACAAAAAACCTATATCATCTGATCTGATGTAAAGTAATCTGCTGGCTAATTTTCCGATACGTTGAAAAGGTTTGGTGTAATATGTATTGTGCTACTATCTGCTGGCATGTCATCATTGTAATGGTACAAATATCCAAACAGAACCTTAAATATGTTTCATAGTAAAGGTATAAACTATGTTGGGCGGACTCTCCAAAATTCTGCCGCACCTGTGTCGGGTCTCCAAAAATGCACTACTTTTGGAGGATCCGACACGCACCCGGCAACATTTTCGGAGAGTCCGAGCGACATTGGGTATAAATATGTAATAGTAACGGCATAACACTTCCATTATTTTGTGTGACTCTAAGTTTTGGAGTGTGTCTTGCTTCTTAGTGATGGAGAAAGTTTGGATGCTGGGACAGAGACACATGCCAATCTGAACCATGAAGTGTATTATCATCGCTTGGGTACTGATCAGTCCGATGATATATTGTGCTGGAAAGATCCTGAAAATCCGAAGTGTACACGATCAGCTTCGGTAACAGAAGATGGAAAGGTTTACTATGAATCTCCCTAATCTGTTGCATAATTATTGCTGTATGAGAACTATGAATTTTCAAATTTTAATGTTATATATCAATATTTTGTTTTCTTCCTAACCCCTGGAAAAATAGACATGGGTCTGGGGAAGATAAAGATGTATCAAGAATTACCAGGAACAGGGATACATTGATAAGGATCACTCTCGCAGATGTAATGTGCTTCTTGCTAAATTTTCTGGGGTGAACAGCCATGTTGTTGTTTTGACTATAGTATAAGTGTCGTACTTACCATGTAATGAAATTTATGCTACGATGGTAAGGCGTGGAGTTTGGGAAAGCAGGATGATACTTAAAAGAAGAAGAAGAAAAAAGAGAGAGAAAATCCTGAGAAGGTGCTAAGAAGACATGACTCCTATGAGAACACAAAATGAGTAGTCAAAGAACTACTTTCTTAAAAGACTTTTAATCAGGATGATTGTGACACTTGGAGCACTTTTATCCCATATTAGTGATTGTAAATTGAATTAAAGTGAGGGTCATTGGATTCTTGAAAAGCAACTCCTTTTTTTGGGTTTACTTTTTGTCTTTCCTACATTGATGAAGTTCTTTTTGTTCACAGGTTTTAATTTGGTTTTGCCTTGCCTTATCCAAAAAAATAAGTTAATCTTGTTTACAATCTAACTTTACAAACTATTGTTTCTGCAGTACGTTCTCCTGTATACCTATGAAAACTGTGATCCAGTCAACAAAGTTTATTACTGCGATTTATCTGCACTTCCTGATGGGATTGAAGGTTATAAAGGGAGAAATGAGTTGCTACCCTTTATCAAGCTTGTTGATAACTTTGATGCCTCTTATGACTGTGTTGCAAATGATGGCACTGCTTTCACTTTCCGGACCAATAAGGATGCTCCCAAGTATAAGTTAGTCAGAGTAGATCTGAAGGAACCCGATTCGTGGTCTGATATCATCCGAGAGGATGAAAAGGATGTACTTGAATCAGCTGTCGCTGTCAATGACAATCAACTGGTTGTCAGTTATCTGAGTGATGTGAAAAATGTTTTGCAGTTGAGAGATTTGAAAGCAGGAGTATTGCTTCATCATTTACCCATTGATATAGGCACAGTGTCTGGAATTTCTGCTCGCCGCAAAGACAGCACCATTTTTATTGGATTTACAAACTTCCTAATCCCTGGAATTATATATGAGTGTGATCTCAAAGCTGAGGTTCCGAATCTGAAAGTATTTCGAGAAACTGTTGTCCCTGGGTTTGATCATACCGAGTTTCAAGTTAATCAGGTGAATGGGGCTTTTTGTCACAATTATGCTTGTGTAGTTTTTTTTTCCTGATAAGTAATTATGCTTGTGTAGTTTATTTTTTATAATACTTGGAACTTGTGTCTTTTGACCTTTTCTCCCTATTAGTGTATAGTCCTGGTGTAGTAGACGCTTCTACTCAGGTTTTACAAATGAGAAGTCTGTGCATGTTTTTTCCCATTGAATCAACGCAATTTTCCAAATTTGTTTAACCTGAAATATCTAAGCTAAACTAGGAGATTTACACTTACATGCACACTCATTCAGCTCCTGTAGAATAGGAAAATTACAGATTATTAGTTCCGAATTATGATCTTTTCCTTTTCTTTTAAAATTAATTTTTTCTGCAACATACTTTCCTGCATCTCTTTGCCGCACTCCAATTCGCTTGGTGTAGTCAGCTACCCTTATTCTTCTTGGCAGAAGACAAATACCTGGACTTTTTCCAAATCTGTAAAGGGTCAATTCTTGTCATAGAATCTGTGTGAGCATGTCTACCCATTTTGAGACAAGGAATTCTGCTGGGCATAGCAGTCGACTGATGAATTCCTCTACTTTTGGTTTTCAACTACTTACTCTAAGAGTGTACCGAGGCAAATGCAACTTAGTGAAACAAAGCTTTTTACAGATTGGTTCTATTTTCTTTTTGCTTCTCACTAATGAACATCAGAGCAAAAGCCATATAAACACACAAAAGTAAACAGGAACTTTATTACTCTTTTCTTCTGGAAAAATGATGTCTTGTCTCTTTGGTCAACTATCTTTGTCTTATGTCTCCTTTTCTTTCATGGTTGGGGTCTACTTTTGCAGGTTTTTGTGCCCAGTAAAGACGGTGTCAAGATCCCTATGTTCATAGTCGCTGGAAAGGATATTTCCTTGGATGGATCACACCCTTGTTTATTATATGGATATGGAGGATTCAATATTAGCATTACTCCATACTTCTCCGTCGGTCGTGTTGTAATTGCAAAGCATTTAGGTGTTGTGTTCTGCATTGCAAATATTCGTGGCGGCGGGGAATATGGAGAAGATTGGCATAAAGCTGGCTCCCTTTCCAAAAAGCAAAATTGCTTTGACGACTTCATATCTGCTGCTGAGTATCTTGTGACAGCTGGTTACACTCAGCCAGAGAAGTTGTGCATCGAAGGTGGAAGCAATGGTGGGCTTCTTGTTGGAGCCTGCATCAATCAGGTACTTAAACTGTTTCCTCAATATCGCTATCTTATTCTGCTGCATTCTAGTGTTGATGAATCAGTGGTTGACTGTGGAAGCTTCATAATTGCAGAGACCTGATCTCTTTGGCTGTGCTCTTGCGCATGTTGGTGTTATGGATATGCTTAGATTTCACAAGTTTACTATAGGTAGTGTGCTGTAGACTGAGTTCTCATCTTCAATGATACATATTGGTTTTGGTCATTTGCTCTTTACAACTTATATTCTCTTCCTCACTAGGTCATGCCTGGACTTCTGATTATGGCTGTTCAGACAAGGAAGAAGAGTTTCAGTGGCTAATCAAGTGAGTTTTGGAACTTTCACTGAAACATCCCTCGGCATACTCTTAATATGCTTTTCAATTCATGCATGTAAGAGAAAATGAAAAGAAATATGACAGCGGTTCCCGATGGTGAAAAATTGTCAGCATGGTGATAGATTGCTTTTGGAGGAATCCTTGTTTAGGCAATATTTCTCGTATTAGAGAATAAGATAAAGACATGTAGCAACTGTCCTAGTCTACCTTGTCAACTGTACATTTGATACTTTTCCTTCTCCTTCCTCCCCTTCCCTTTTCCCCCCTTTTTCATTTCTGCATCTAACGATACTCAATGTTCTGTAGATTGAGGCATTTGGCCTAGCACTTTTTTATCCTTTTTCGAGCAGCGACATTAAATTTACTTAGCCTGTCATTCCCACTCAATTGATTTCAGGTACTCACCACTCCATAATGTCAGAAGGCCATGGGAACAATCTACTGATCAAGAATCTCAATATCCGTCCACTATGCTACTGACAGCAGATCATGATGATCGAGTGGTGCCACTGCACTCGTTGAAGTTATTGGCGGTAGGTTACTAACTAGCTAAACAGAATCCTGCTTCTTCTTCTGCCTCTTCATGGACAACTATGAGCCTTTTTATTGACATTTCATCTGCATCCAGATACAATTTTTTTTCCCTACTTTTGATTGGCATGCATATTAGTTTTCAAATTAATTTTTTTCGTGGAATAGGTTTTCAGACTATAGCACTTTTAGATTGTAAATCCTTGCCTAAACAAATGGAAAGCAAGGAAAAATTAAAATAGATTCTCTTTTGTTGCCTTCACCCAGGTTCATACATGTTTTGGTTATTATATGATGACTAACCTACAAATATACAGCCACTTTTTTGTTTGGACTATTCCGCTTCTAAAATTTTCAACGTCGTACAGTTTAAAGTTATGTAAAAATATGAGTACTATATCTATTACATGATCATAATGTAATGAAAAGGTTCTCCCTGCTTCTCGTTGAGCACATTCTTTTTTGACTTCTAAAGTCTAGCCTGGACTTACAGCTTCAGAAGTTGAGGCTTGGGCTACTGGTCGAATTTGTTCTCTCTTTTGGAAAAGGATATTCACATAGGCGAGTTTCCTTCATTGACTTCCAGTTGACAAGGGACTGTTGCCAAAATTGTTTTAGAGACATGTTTCCAAAGATCATAATTCCTGCAGCTAAAATCCCAGTGCTGCTATGGTCTGTCCCTATTTATAGCCTAGATGAGGATTTCATTATCTGTTTACTTTCTCAGAACTAAACTTGTCTCTTTATATGAAACATACATTTAATGAACCTGTGTGATCCATAGTTAAGCAGTTAGAGAATTTCATATGTTTGTTCGTGAAGGTTCATTACTGCTAATTTCTATGTGATTTATATCTTGTCTTCTTGTTGTTGTAAATTGAACCATTTTGCTAATTGTGATGTCTTCTTTAGACCATGCAATATGTCCTATGCACAAGCTTGGAGAAGAGTCCGCAGACCAATCCCATCATTGGTAGGATCGATCGCAAGGCTGGTCATGGAGCTGGACGACCAACACAAAAAGTGGTAAGTTTCTCACTAGTTATCGTTCTGGGCCGCTTCAGTTACATTCACACTATTGAATGTAATACCTGTATTGCAGATTGATGAAGCTGCAGACAAATATGCCTTCATGGCTAAGGTCTTGGGTGCATCTTGGGTTGAGTAGATGAAGTTGATGCCAAGCATTACTAAATCGTAAATTAAGAAGATGGTGAATGGTGAATTTACATGTGGTCATAATTTGGCTGCAATTTCCAGATAAAGTATCTGTTTCCAATTCAGAGTTCTCAGAAATGAATCAGGCTCTCATCATTGACTATCTTTTCGGATTCCTATGACGTGAAGGTGCACAAGAAGGTTAAAACAAAGATGAACATATTTTCAGTTTTGAATACATTCTTGGCCAATTTTTGAAGCCCATCCATACCCTCATACGAGATTATGATATATGGAATCTTTAATTCATGGCCCTCCTTCAACCTTCAACCTTCAACCATCCTATAGTTTTGCCCCTCATGCATTGGTTCCCATGTGTATGAAAATGGTCAGCATAATGATGGTTTCTCTTGATGGATATCATGCATTTTAGCTATTCTGAGAAAACTGATGTAAATGTTGCGACATTTATTTTAATTTCAATTGGAGAAAATATTCTTGTCAAATGGAACTTGATTTCTTTTGACAACCAACTGCTTTTTTTGTTGGTAATTAAAAAAATTTATTTACCGAATAGCTTTACGGAGCAGTAAGAAGAAAAAAGAAGACAGGGAAACAAAATTGAAGGGTAAAAATTCCGCATCTCAATTTTCAGTATTGCATACTCCCTCCGTTTCACTTCATGTGGCAACATTACTATTTGGGGAGTTTACGAAGTTGGTCTTTGGTCATGTTTTTCTTAAATATTTTTAAATTATAAATTATTGTGACTTATAATACTTTTTATATTTTGAATATGTAAATTTTATATAATAAAGTTAAAGAATATATGTTTTATTTCACTTTCAAAATTAAGAACTTTGACTTTCGTACTCAAAAATCGTGCCATATAAAGCAAACTGGGGGAGTAATAAATATGCCATATTCTCCACTACACTCCTTTGAACTAATCTATCCTTCGTGTATAATTTGTCATGTGCTGCCATGGTAGATTATACACAAATTAGAAGAGTATATTCTCAAGTGAGCCATTTTACAGGACTTTTAGTATGATTTCCTCTTAATTTTATAACAAATTATCTGTCATTCATTAGAGTAATCTATTATTTTCTATATAAAAATGAAACTCCTAACTAAAAAGAAAATAAAAGGAGAGATTTTGGAGACTTGGAGTACTTGAATTCTTACTACATGTTGGAAAATCAGAATAATAGAAAACAACAAAAATGGTCGCTTATGTTTGGAGAAAAGCTCAAAATAGTCTCTTAAATAATACCCTGCACAATTTTATCCTTTAACTCAGCCAAAATATGAGCATTTTTAGTATTCATGGAGTCTTTGCAATTTCCGTTCTCTCCTCGGGGTAAGGGTAAGATCTGCGTACACATTACCCATTAATGGGATTTTACTGGATTGTTGTTGTTGTTGTTTGCAATTTCTGTTCTATACGATCTAATTCTAGTGTTTGATGCAGTTTTTTAAGGTACAATTTCTGTTATTTTTAGTCTATTTATACTATCTAGTGCAGTTTTTCTGTTTGTACTTGAAGGTACTTTCTTAATGGTTATGGTTAAATCTGTTTTTCATATTTTTTGTTAAATAGTTGAAGGAGATTAAAAGTGCTCACTTTTTGTAATTTTAAAGGATCAAAATTGCTTAGGAGTATATTTAAAGGACCATGTTAAACATATTCCAAAACATACGGTACCATTTTCGTCATTTTCCATCGGAACAACCTCAACTAACTTTACTACAGGTCTTTCATCCTTTCTTCCTCCTTTCTCTGTAAGCAAATTCCTTTCAATTTCCTTTCGGTCGTCGGCGGTGGACTAGTCGCCGGCGCGATCAGCTCCTCAAAAACTCCGTCAAATTGATCGGAGCAAATGTGACTTACAGAAACACAATCAGAAACTCAACTATATTTGATAGATTGAGAAAGAGAAATAGAGAAAGAGGGAGAAGGGTGAGAGGAAGAGGATGATTACGAGATCGAATTTGGCGGAGCAGCTGAGAGAGTATCAGATTAGATCCAAACATGATTGGGCTTCCGTCTCTTTCTTCTCCTCCACCTTCTCTAATCTCACTTCTTCTTCTAGGTATTGCATCACATCCTTTTTTTATTTTCTATTCAGTTCCACTTTAGGGTTTATCCCTTTCAATTAATGTCTCACTTGTTGGATTTTCCTGTCTCTTTCTGGGCATCGTTACATCAACTACGGACTTTTTAGATCATCCTTTTTCAGTCTGAATTACGAGATGCTCGTGGCTATTTGATTTAGAAACTTTTATCACTTAGAATTTTTTAAAGGCATTTTTAGTTGGTCTAGAGTTTTGTATATATAGAGAACCTAACCCCTGTGTTAGAAGTCTAATTGTTGAGTATCGGAAAGAAATGAACTTGAAAGTGCAAAACGGATATAGAGAATTCATATAACCGGCTCTAGCTAGTTTGAGATTGAGGTGTCCTATTGTTGTTGTTGTCATTTGGCCTTTATTCTTGTAATTAAACCAAATTGGGCTTATAAGCCAGAAAGATTAAATTTTTATACTTGTAAAGTGAAGATTTTGCGTGTCAATGTTCTCATGAAGGTATAGTTTGACTTGGCATGAAGCGTCAGAAAGAAAATGTAGACCTGTAGAACTTGTGGGCGTAAACATGCTATAGTGTTTTTGCGTCTATAAAAGCTTCTCATTTAGGATTAAATGAGAAGTTAAGTTTAAAGTTAATTGTTGCCAAATATAGAAACATGTCATTCGTTTGGAAGGTCTAATTAGGAAATTGTGCCAAACAAATTGGAATGGAGGAGTAATATCTTTATGGCTAAGAATGGCAGCTTTTGAATGAGATGGATTATATTGATTTGGAAATGCCTATGTGTACAATCTGTCAGCAACTTGGTCATTGAGTGGAATTGTTCACTTTAAACATTTTATGTCATTGAATGCTAATTATGAAATCCCGATGTAATTTGGAATGTTGGTTAAGTTCTTAACTACCCCTTTTCCTTCTTTACTCACCAGTATACCGAGTAGAGATTCTATACCAATTAATTTTTGCATAGCTAAAGGGAAAGCAAGGTGAGATCCCATATGCTAGACATATCAGCACTATGGGAAGATGTACTGTCTAAAGAAATTGTCCGTTCATCTCTACATGATCATATCACCTTTGTTCTCCAAGAGTTGAAACAAAGTATGTGCTATGTGTCTTCCACTTCTCATCCTCAATATTCTCAATATGTCAACTTTCAACACCCTAGAATAGCCACAATAACATATGCAGAGTATGACCTTTCTGTATTCTAGCAATCAAATAAGTACAGTTTAAAGGCACAAAGTAACCAACTTTGAGAAGGATAAAAAGGAGTTTCTAAAACTTCTTAAGCACTTTACTTGTAGATGAGCACAGTACCGTTTCTAAAGCTGCCCATTGTAGTTGGACTAAAACTGCACTAGTTATGCATACTATAAGGACTATTAGTGCTCCATATAATAGAACATGGATAATTTGGGTTCAAACCCTAAACATAAGAGAATATTTTGGGATTTTTCTCTCCCCACAGTGATTACTGAGTTCCAGTTGTATCCATGTAAACACGTCTACATCCCTGTTATGCTCCCCCTTAGCAGGTATTGTAACCATGTTTCGAACGACAAGATGTTTTGCTTCCCAACTGCACATCCACCTAGTAATTCTGTTGCTATTCCTATTGAGGTTGTATATGAAGTGAGGACGAGTAGTTTCTCTCTTGGACTTTGAATTTTTTTTTTTTTTTTTAAATTATAATACTGGAGATGTAAGGCTGCGTACAATAGACCCTTGTGGTCCGGCCCTTCCCCGCACCCCGCGCATACAGGAGCTTAGTGCACTGGGCTGCCCTCTAAGTTCCCCTCATGTTGATTTGTGTTGACTTCCACCCAACAATGACAAAAACAACTACTACTACACTTTGTTCCCAACTAATTGGGCTACTGTATGAATTTCTGTTATCCAATTTGCTCTATTTGGTTCTTTTCTATTCCACTACTTAATTTAGAGAAATTAGGACTTCTCTAAAATTGGTATACTCTATTAGATGCCAATTGATCATCTTTCCAAAGGAAGCTTGTATTGGATCTTAATAGGGTTTTCCCTTCCAAGAGGTCTGAAACTCTTCTTTGTACACGAGGGAGATTTTTATGATAGAAAAGAAGCGTGATTGAACTCGCATAATAATATTTATGGGGAAAAAATCCTCTAGGAATCCATTCTTAAGCAGAAGAAGATAGAAACATCTCACATTCATATAGGACTTGATCTTCCCCCAAGCTTTTAGTTTGATCCTTTGGACGAGGGGAAAAGCTTAGGATTCCAAGACTGGGTTTTTCTTTTTGACAGATTTCTTGAAAGACAAGTAAAATCACTAGAGCCCATATGGAGGCTACAAATGCTGGACTGGTAAAAATGTTTGAAATAGACCTCCTTTACGATATTGTCGTCACTCACAATGAGCTAGATAAAGACATGAATGAATTGGATCCTTGCTGCTTGTTCCTAGAGCTACTTAGAATTTGTGAACTGACACCTTTTGCTACTGATGAACTAGTGCAGTGCCTGCCGGTTCACCTTAGGACTAACGATTGATTTCCTTAACAGTTGTAATGTATAAGTATTATCTTTTACAACATAACATTATATTTGTTGAATGTATAAATTCATTGCATGAGAAGCAGTTTTGTTCATCTTCTCTCTTGAGTTCTATTCTCTATTCATATTTTTCACTTCTGGCAGTAATTTTCAAATTGCCTTGTCTTGTGCCTTCTGTCCACCTTATTTATTTTCCTATTCTGTTGATGCAGGGTGGATGTTGTCATCTTTGTGATATGGGAACTAGTTATTTTAGCATTTCTGGTTTTCTCTGCCGTTTCATTGTACTTCAGGCATCTAAAGCTTGCTTTCATCTTAGTATGTGTCACCTTGCTATTGCTTTTATGCATGAAAATCACAAAGCAAGTTAGGTCGGCCCGTAAAAAGAAGCGAAGGATGCTTCTTCCATTGTCGATGTAGAGACGTAGGAAGGTAGTGTTTTTCTACTACAAGCGAACAATTCTTTTTTCATGTAAATTACGAAAAATCTTGATCACTAATTTGGTCCTCTTTTTTTTTCTTTTTTTTCTTTTTTTAAATTTAAACATGATATGGAAGAAGAAACAAGCTGACTAAATGGTAAAATGTTGGGGTAGTTTCACTTCATGATGGTTCTCTTGTCCTATACGTTGGCACTGAGGCCCATTGAAATTTCTTCTTGTAGGTTTATCCTCTGTTGTCAAATTTCCCTGTACCTTTTATTTATATCTAACTCTATTCAGCCACCAATTTTAGGGAATCTTCATCTAATTGATCAGATGCAAGAAGTTTGGTATTCAAATTAGTATGTTGCTTGATCGTTTTTGGACTGTTGCTATATATGCACGATGATATTTGTTTTTTAAGGTATTTTTTTCCATCAAAGCTTGTTTGCTTATGTTCCTAGATGTTGTCATAGTGCTAGCCTTAGTTTGTCTATTGTTATTTGTCTCTGGTTATGAGGTTTACTTTGTAATTGGTGGGTAGTTATTATCTTTTGTCTTGAATTGAACATTCTTTACTTGACTATCCGTTATTATCTTTTGTCTGGAAAATAGTTTACTTGACTATCTTCTTGATTTAAACGAACGGCTAACTACTTTTAAGGAGAAGCAAAGTTACACTTTTCTGTCTGCACAAAAATAATGCACAATGTTTGTTGTGCCTTTTACTTTCTAAATCTGCTAATTAAAGATTGATGCAACATATCTGGTACCTTTGACTAGTTAATGTCTTTCACCTGCAGTTGGATACTGTTAAGATGCTGCTGCTCCATTTATATGTTGTCTGCATAGCAGTGTTTTTTCTTTTTAGTTCTATAAGTCTATTTGCCAAGATGATGACTCTACCATTCAAGAAATCACAGTAATAATACTCGAAGATTGAAGGTAGAACATAGAGCTCTAAAACCCATTTATGAATTAAAAAAAGGACAGCTCGGTGCACAAGGCATTTCACAGTCAAGTAGCAGGGTCCCTGGATAAAACCCATTTATGTATATTATCAATAAACTTCAACTTACTATAATTAGAAGGCCAAATCCTAAATTTAAAGTTTGGACGTTGCAAGCTTTATTAGATCCTTCCCAGGTGTCTTGTTCTTGGGGATTGAACCCACAAATGCAAACTTCTCTATCCTCTTGCATGGAGACACCTACAGACAAAAAAGAAAAGGTTAGTTAACATCGGCTATATGAATCAATTATATCCATTACGCTGATTAAAGTCAGTGTCAACCTATTGCAACCCTCCTCCTATATTCGGACTTGAGAATGGCTATGATTTTTGCATAGGCTGAAGTAAGTACCTTATCAAGTAAATTGTACATTATCATTGGACCAACAGACTCAATATGAAAGCAGAGCTGTGTGCCAAAAAAGAATGAAAAATTTCATTATCCCCTTACTTGATAACTCTTATACTTGATCACCTCCTTCAGCCTATCAATCACAAAAATGAAACCATCCTCATCAATGTAGGCAGAGATCTTCAATTCTTAACCATCCATCTGAATCCGTTATGGAGGTAGTTGCTTCTTCATTACTGAAGTAACCTGTTTGCAGTGACCAATAAGTCCATTAATGTATATTCCAGCAATAGGGGCGGAGCCAGAATGTGAGATGCGGGTTCGGCAAACCCTGTAGCTTTTGTTCAAACCCTATATTTGTCTTAAGAATATATATATATATATATATAAATTATTAATTTAGAATCCAGTAATTCAAAAGGATTACAATTCCGAACCCACAAGTGTAAAATCCAGACTCCGCCTCTGCCAGCAAAAAGAAAAGTTCAATGCAAGAAACGTACTGCATGAAAGTGCTAGAAAAGCACGAACTGTTTCCAACATGTCCTGCAGAAGACTGTCAATCGATATCATCCTTGGGAGTTTATAAGTAGTTCAGCAGCAACAATAAGATAAGAGAAATAGTATGTTTTAGCAGATATAGATCTCTAAATTTAGCTTACAACAATGATCAAGTTACAAATGACCCTAATCTTTTGGAAGCACATTGACCAGATCCAACTTTTCAGTGAAAGGTCCGTCTTTTTTGAATTTTTTTATTAGAATGATAGAATTTTTCAATCACTTTCGGAACATTGATTGAATCAACTCCATTCCTTAGGCTTGTGCCACAATCCGAGAGAAACTATTACATGTCCAAACTCCAAAAGGATTCTAAGCCTCATCCTACCAACATGCAGGGGACTATGCTAATGAGCCCCTTTTACATGAACAAACTGGTTCCAAAATGTTTGATCAATTGAGCCAACTTATTTTAGACTCCAAGGTCTGTCTTGGAAACAATTACTCCTTCCGGTCCTTTTTAATTGTCTTATTTTTCTTTTATACGTCTCTTAAGAAACAATTAATAAGAGAGTTCTTTTACTACTATACCCTTATTTAATACTTTTCACTTTTAAGTTTCTATACTATGTAGTCAATGATTTTACTTTCAAGCATTTTTGATGCTACGGCCAAAATGAAAAAAGAAAAAGCAATTAAATTGTTGGAAAACTAATTTAAAGTTGTAATAGGAAATTGAAAGTGTTTAGGATTTGATATTTTCAAGTTTATTCAATACATGTCTAAATAAGATTTGTAGTCAGAATTATATAGAAATAGGTTTTCATATTTCTAGTTGAAATAGGTGTCATACTATTGTAAATATGGGTATTAGTAGCTTATTTTAATGAGCGGAGGAGAAATATATTGTAGATACTTTTAGAGATTATAATGAAAAAAAATTCCTTCATAATTATATTTGTTATGAATATTATTTTATTTAGGGAGAATTACACCCCTTGTCACTTGGTACAACAACCCATCAGAAAATGGCCCAAATTTGGAGCCCTTACCCAGTGTAGCCCAGGTTGTACATAACCTGAAAATTACTTTTCATCAGTTAGCCCACCTTTTTTTTCTTCGCTCTTCTTCTTCTTCTTCCCATGTTACGCCTTTGCACAGTGCAACCCAAAAATTTTCTACCATTGTTTTTCTCCTTCAATTCTTCTTCCAGATTCAAAGATGGTAATCTCTTATGAAGTGCATTATTATGTAATTTTGTCACTTATGGTTCAAAGATTCGATTTCAGAAAATTGGATTTTTCGATTTGTTAGTTGTTTGGAATGGGTGTTGTCCCAATTGATTTGAATTATCAACAGGAGTTCAAAACTTAAATTTCAAGTGATTTGGAGTAGATTTATGCTGGATTTGAGTTAAATTTCAAAAGATGCCCAAGGAAGAAAAAGAACTAATGAAGCTCCATTGATAGGATTTATTTGTATAATAATGTATAATATTGTATAAATAGTATATAAAGTGTATAAACACCTCTTATACACTATTTTATACAAGGTTGATACATTATTTACAGGTATTTGGTGAATTTCTCACATTTTCTTCTTCTTCTTCCCCTTCTTCTTCTCATTCTTCTTATACACCTATATACATAGTGTATCACGAATATTTTTACTACTGTGATTATACATCTTTATACACTTTTATACAACTATATACATAATGTACCTCTTTGTATAAAAGTGTATAACATTATATAAAAGTGTATAAGCATCTATGATGAACTTTTTGTACGATTTTCACTTGCAATTCTTGTATAAAACTAGTCCAATTCTCCAGCAAATAACTTCAAACTTTGTATACAACCTACTTGGACTATTTCTAATAAGTTCAAACAATACCCACTCCAAATTTCTTACAAAATCATAATCGAAATTTAAGAAGATTAGCATTGAACGAGATGAGATTTTAGGTTTCTCGCGTCTGTTTGCGTTTTGCAGTTGTGATAGGTATGTATAAACTTGAGGAAAAAAGAGAATAAAAACTCACGGATATTTCACGCCTAAAGATACACAAAATAAGAAAACAAAAAGAAACAATTTGGAGAAATATTGATTATGGAGAAGGCATGAATGAGTGTTGACCGAGTGTCTCGATCAATGGTTACACCAAAAATAGGGAACTGATTTTCGTTTTCATTTTTTGTTTGCATATGATACTCTTTTATTAATTAAATTAAATATTTATGGGTGAAAAATGAGGAGAGAGCTATAATAGGGTAGGTAGGTGATGAAAAAAAAGATGAGGTTGTTATAGTCAGAGGGAATGGTAAAAGAAAAGGTCTTATTGATATTTGGCTACACATTTGCAAATTTATAACTGGGCTAAAATAGTGCAATGTCTGCTTATGAAGTGCATTATTGTGTAATTTTGTCATAAATTATCTCTGGCTAGGATTTGCCCCAAATCTTCTTATTCAATTAGTTTAACAAAAAAATGCCTAATACTTTTTAGTCAAACAACTCCATACTAATAGCTTGTTTGGCCAAGCTTTTTTTTGGGCCAAAAATGCTTTTTTTGGCCAAAAGCACTTTTGGCCAAAAATTGAGGTGTTTGGCCAAGCTTTTGGAAGGAAAAAAGTGTTTTTGAGGAGAAGCAGAAGCAGTTTTGGAGAAACAGAAAAAAGTAGCTTCTTGTAGACAATAAATTGCGTCGAGAAAATAAAATCAAGACCGAAAATATTGCAACAATTGTAGTATTTTATTTCGAATTTTGAGTGTTACAATCTCTATGAATCCTCTAATTCTTCTTTCCAATAGTAAATAAATTCAAGGGCCTTTGAGCTTGATCTTGAATCTATATTTGTTTCCACGAACGATGATCTTGTTCTTGAGCTTGAGCTTGATTGCTTGAACTTGACCTTGATTCGTTCTTCGCTCTTCGTTCTTGAGCTTGAACTTGATTTCTTGAGCTTGAACTTGAAGCTTGAAACTTGTAGAGAAATTTGCAGCGTTTGATCCACGAGCTCTTTCTTGCTTCTTGTTATAACTTCTGGTGTCTTTTCTGAGTTAAGAAGACCCCTATTTATAGTTGTGGAAGGGAAGAGTTATGATAAGAACAAACTCTTTCTGACCAATCAAATTGAAGTGTGACATGGCCGCATTTGATTGGCCAGAACATGTCACTTGCACACGTGGTACGGTTTCATTGGCCTTTTAGTGTGACTTGGCATGCCTTGTCATTTTGACACGTGTCATGATCCTATTGGTTCATCCGTTTGACTTGGCGCGCCACGTCATTTGACACGTGGCACCAAACTGGGCCTCTAGGAAGATGTCATCTTGGCTTTAATGAAGTGGACTCATCACTTTAGCCCAATTAAATGGGCTAGCCCAATGGATTAAGACTTAATTATTTAATCCATGTGTATCGGATTTATATAATTAATCCAATCATATTAGCCCATAATATTTATTTGGACTAGTATATTTAACATATAATCCAAATTATTTATTGAATTTGAATCCAATAAATTTTACATGCTTACAAATGCCCCATACTTCAAGACTTGTGGAATACTAATCTTCGAAGACTAGTCTTGAATTACATAATTTCTCTTTCACTTTGTCTATCTAGTGACATGTTGCTTAATTTGAGTGTTTGGCAGCACGCAAAAATGTTGCAAGGCCACTAGTATTTGAGTTGTCTATGTAAGACAATGATTTGTTTACTAGCTACTTTAGCATGTTGTATTCTTTTCTCCACTATATTAATATCTCGTATATAAAATATCCAATCAATTCCCAAACAGATCCTCCTACATCTATATATAAACGCTGGTTTATCAAGAATACGCAAGAAAAGCACTTCGAATTGTTGATTAATCGTCAGAGATGGCTTAGAACCAACAGTTCATTATCTAATGGATCTTTCCGTATTCCCTCCTGAACTTACATCCTTATTTTGAGGAAACGAACTGCTTATTGAATTTGTCAAAAGACGAACATTCACGGCGGAATCCAGTGTCGTTAAAGAATTCCATACTTATCTAAATTAATCTTAAATTAGAACCTTTTCTGGATTAGCACTTCTAACACGTGTACACTCAGAGCAACTTCCCACTACTTAATTAGACTTCTACTTGGATTGTAGAACACACAGTATTATTATCATATCAAATCACCACATCCCAATTCATGTGGGAAACTAAATGTCGAAGCCGCCTCTACTAGCCAAATCCTTGTAGGAAACAATGTGCAGCAATGTCCCACATCGAAGGTAACTTTTCAACACTATGTTAGAAAAGCCTATATAAACTCATGCGTTCATGCTTGTTGAAAATCAGTTCGTAGTATTTGCAAGCCTTTTGAGTTTATTTTTGTAGACTCAGAAGCATTAACGCGAAGGTAATTTCTTCTTCTTTTCTTGTGCTTTTCTTGTTTTGTTGTCTTTTTTTTCTTTCTTTTTTTGTAGGTCAAGCGAGAAAGATATGTTCTTGTTCAACAAGATGATCCACGCATGAAGAAGGCGGTCTTAAGGTGTGAGGGGATGGGTACTTATCCTTGCCCAATTATCGGAGGGATTACTTTCATGGCCCGATTCTTGGAGAGATTACTCTCAATGTGGCCCAATTCTTGGAGAGATTACTCTCAAAATGGCTCGATTCTTGGAGAGATTACTCTCAATGTGACCCAATTCTTGGAGATATTACTCTCAAAATGGCCCGATTCTTGGAGAGATTACTCTCAAAATGGCCCGGTTCTTGGAGAGATTACTCTCAAAATGGCTCAATTATCGGTGAGGCCAACTTAAGGTGCAAAGGGACTCATATGTCCACCTTAAGATTGGAAAGTTATAGTTCCTTTTAAGGACAAACCCACGAAGAGGCCAACTTAAGGTGCAAAGGGACTTATATGTCCACCTTAAGATTGGAAAGTTATAAAGCTTCAACTTGAAGACGACATCGACTTGAACACTTGGAAAACTTTGAAGATTTGGCGGACTTTGCAGACTTCAACTCGAAGATTCGGAGGGCTTAAACAATTCAACTTTAAGATCGGCGAATTTGAAGACTGAAACTTGAAGACCGACGAACTTAAAGACTTCAACTTTGAGACCTGGAGGGCCTAAATATTTCAACTTGAAGATCAGCGAATTTGAAGACTTCAACTTGTAGACCGACGGACTTGAAGACTTCAACTTTGAGACTTGGATGGCCTAAATACTTCAACTTGAAGATCGGCGAGTTTGAAGACTTCTACTTGTAGACCGACGGACTTGAAGACTTCAACTTTGAGACTTCGAAGGCCTAAATATTTCAACTTGAAGATTGGCGAATTTGAAGACTTAAACTTGAAGACCGACGGACTTGAAGACTTCAACTTTGAGACTTGGAGGGCCTAAATATTTCAACTTGAAGATCGGTGAATTTGAAGACTTCAACTTGTAGACCGACGGACTTGAAAACTTCAACTTTGAGACTTGGAGGGCCTAAATATTTCAACTTGAAGATCGGCGAATTTGAAGACTTCAACTTGTAGACCGACGGACTTGAAGATATCAATTTACCATGGACGGTTGCCCCTTTTATATCAAATGAGATCAAAGTTCAATAAGAGGATGACATTTCAGCTTGATTTTGCATTCCTCGGACATCAATTGGGGCAATATGTATCTTTTGAACTTATGCGACTGAACATAGAATGAAACTCTAAGCTGCCTACGTACCTCGGCGAAGAGGATCAAGTCATACCGTAGTTCAGACTGAGTAGACTTTTTTTTTACGTCCTAACTTTTGCCTAGGCCGCCTCTTTCGAAATTTTCAACCTAGCGAACTTTTTTTTTTGGGCCGTACATAGTTTATACTCTTGCGGGCCAGGAGTGTAGCAACTTGCAATTTAGGCTCGTACGTCGAGGAGCGTCATGACTTGCAGTTTAGGCTCGTACGTCGAGGAGCATCATGACTTGCAGTTTAGGCTCGTACGTCGAGGAGCGTCATGACTTGCAGTTTAGGCTCGTACGTCGAGGAGCGTCATGACTTGCAACTTCATGGATAATACTTCTTAAAAAACTTGCCGTTGATAGGGNACTTGAACACTTAGCCTCTTATTAAAGAAGCTACCATCATTCCATCAAAGACATCAATTTGATATGGAGGACCTACCCACATTGACCCATCAAGTCAAGATAGAGAGTTCAACGAAAGAATACATGTACACCTAATTTTCAAGTGTCAATCAAGTGAATATATTCCATCATACCCCATTTGAATAATGCCTTGGGTAATACGTATTTTTGAACTCATATGACTGAACTTAGAATGAAACTCTAAGCTGCCTACATACCTCGGTGAAGAGGATCAAGTCATTCCCGTAGTTCGAAATGGGTGAGTTTAGTATTTTTTTTTTTGCGTCTTAACTTTTGCCTAGGCCGCCTCTTTCGAGGTTTTCAACCTAGCGGACTTGTTTTTTTTGATGTCCTAACTTTTTCCTAAGCCGCCTCTTTCGAGGTTTTCAACCTAGCGGACTTTTTTTTTTGGACCGTGCACAGTTTATACTCTTGCGGGCCAGGAGTATAGCAACATGCAGCTTAGGTTCGTGCGTTATGGAGCGTCATGACTTGCAGTTTAGGCTCGTACGTCGAGGAGCGTCATGACTTGCAGTTTAGGCTCGTACGTCGAGGAGCGTCATGACTTGCAACTTCATGGATAATACTTCTTAAAAAACTTGCCGTTGATAGGGCCGATTCTCATACCATCTGCATCAACCAGCTTGTAAACCCCACTTGAATAAGCTTCTTGTACGACATATGGCCCATCCCATTTTGAAGTGAACTTCCCTACAGGTTTATGGGAAGTAATTATGGGTCTTCGTACGGCAAGGACTTGATCTCCTACTTGAAAGGATCTCGGACGAACTCTTTTATTGAAGGCGCGAGATAATCGAGCTTGATAATATTCAAGACTCTGTTGAGCTTCCAATCTCTTTTCATCAAGAGCTTCCAACTCTGCTAACTGAAGTCGAGCATTTTCTTCATCAGTGATCCCTTCTTGAATAGCCAGTCGTAACGAAGGTATTTGACGCTCAAGTGGCAAGACGGCTTCGACTCCATAAACGAGTGAATAAGGAGTCGCCTCTGTTGGAGTGCGGTGAGTCGTCCTATATGCCCATAGAGCTTCTTCCACACGGTCATTCCAATCTCGTTTGGATTTGGAGACGACTTTCTTTAACAAGTTGCATAGAGTCATGTTGAATGCCTCAGCTAGACCATTGGCGGCAGCATTGTACATCGAAGAGTTACGTTGCTTGAAGCCAAAGAGATCACAAATCTTGTTCATCAGCCTATTGTCAAATCGCTTTCCATTATCCGTTATTATGTAACGAGGAATGCCAAAGCGATAAATAATGTTTCCTCGGATGAAACTTGCAACATTTTCCTTTTTTACTTCCTTAAGAGCAACAGCTTCAGCCCATTTTGAGAAGTAGTCAGTTGCAGCCAAGATGTATAGATGCCCGCCCGAGGACTTTGGTAGTGGTCCAACAACATCCAATCCCCAAGCGTCAAACGGCCAGGATGCAACAGTCGGGTGCAATACCTCAGGAGGTTGATGAATAAAATTCGCATGGAATTGACAAGCCTTGCATCTTCGAGCGTAGTCCAAGCAATCTTTTACCATCGTTGGCCAATAATATCCCATCCTTTTTATATGGAAGTGGAGCTTTGGTCCAGACTGGTGTGACCCACATACCCCAGAATGTGCCTCTTGCAAAGCTTGGAGAGCTTCTTCTTCTCCTAGGCATCGTAAGAGTACTCCCTCGAACGACCTTCTGTATAGAGTATCCTTGTAGTAAAGGAAGCGAGGTGCACGACGACGGATTTCAGTCCTTCTCCTCGGATTTTCTGGAAGTATCCCATAGCATAAGTAGTCGATAATGGGTTGTCGCCATTCTTCTTTCTCAACTTCAGAAACAGCAACAAGATGCTTGAGTTCGTTTTCTTCACCTTCAACCTCATTTGGCGGCGGTACTACCCATTTTTGGCAGACGGTAACTTGCGCTTGGTCAGGCAGGGCTAATGATGAAGCTAGAGCAGCTAAAGCATCAGCCTTCTTATTTTCTTTCCTTGGCACATGCTGAATAGTCACATCACGAGCCACCCCATCAACTTTTTTGCGTAATCATGATATGGGCGTAGTTCAGGCTTCTTGACCTCGTAACTACCCAAAAGCTGATTGACCACTAATTGGGAGTCACCAAAGACTTGTCAATTGCAATTGCTTCATATCAACGGCCATTTCAAGCCCAAGTATTAATGCTTGATACTCAGCAACATTGTTGGAACAGACTTGTGCCAAGGTGAAGGAGTAAGGCAAGACTTCACCTTGGGGAGTGACAAATACTACGCCAGCCCCGGCTCCCCCACGATGCGCAGCACCATCAAAGTACATCTTCCATGGAGGTTGAATTTCAACGACCATTGCGTCCTCATCAGGTAGTTCATCAGTTAGCTCCCAGTCATCAGGTATCGAATGATCTTCCAAGAAGTCTGCCAATGCTTGTCCCTTTACAGCCTTTTGAGGGATGTACAAAATCTCGAATTGTTGAAATTGGAGGTACCATCTCGCTAGTCGATCACTAGAACNNATCATACCTAGATTAACCTGTCTATAGGGCTTTCATTTTAATTTTCTGCATATTAGGTATCATGATTTAAGGATATAACCCAGCAGCATGTTAAAATCAGTGACATACAGAAATCATGTCTATAGGGGTCCATAAGTATAATCCTGTTCGTTTCTGCACATGCAATGTTGGGTATCATTTCTATAAGGACCTAAAATCAGTAACGCCATAGAAGTCATGCCTATAAGAATTCCGAATCATTCGTCTTAAAATAGTGTTGCTTTGCTATACTTCTGAATCAGTAATAGATATCATGTTCATAGGATCTCGCTCAAACACTTAGGCAAGCCTTAGGTGATAACGACCGATAAAAACTGATTTCGCCTTTGTTAATTAATAACTGACACAATCAGTAGGCAAGTCTGATTCTGACTTCCTATCTGAGCCATGTATCAAACTAGTCTGCCTCAGCAATCTCCTCTCCTTTGTCTTTAATATTTTTTTTTCAGACCTAAGCAGTATGTGTAAGACATGCTATTTTATGTGTTTGTTTTGAGGAGGTATACCTGAGCCTTTGTTTGCTTATATGTTACCCAAACCTGCAGTATGTGTTTTGTATGTCGCCTTGGAATTTTTACCTTTGAAACTTCAAATAAGCCTAATATCCCTCCCTTTTAGGATTAGTAGTCCTAAGTGCCTCCGGGACTGATAGGATTGGGACGGGTAATAGCATGCAATAAGTAATCGAGACCAATCCGCGCTTTAATACCTTAACGGAGTGGGAAGGGTAGATATGGATATGATGACCACGCAAATGTCACGTGTAGCCCCTCATTGAGGAGTGATTACCGGACATTGTGTGGGGTGATCCATATTTTTAATAAATCTAGGACCCCCTTTCCTTTATTCCTTATTTTAGTATTTTAACTCCTTATTTAAAAAGTCAGCTCTTTGATTGTTCTTTCAAATTTGTTTACTTTCAAACCATTGTGCGTTGAAATCCCCTCTTATTTGAGCCTTTATCTGCTTATATGTTAATTGCACCCCAATTCACAATAACTGTCTGGCCGGGAACCACACTAGTGGACTCTGAGGGGTGCCTAACACCTTCCCCTTAGAATAATTTCAAGCCCTTACCCAATCTCTGGTTATTCAAACAAACTTAGAGTTAAATCTCTATTGGTGTCCTAATGCACCTTAATCATTAGGTGGCGACTCTTCAAATGCAAAACCCAGTTCCCAAAAGGAACGAGTTGTCCCTCCAAATGTCAAAAACCCGATTTCGCAAGAAAAAGGGGGGGCGACAGGATGGCGACTCTGCTGGGGATATTTAGGCTTTTACCATTTCAGACTATTATTGTGAATTTATGCTCCTTTATGTGCAGTTACTTGCTTAATTCCTTACTGCATTCAATTCCCTTTTCAATTGCGCAACTGACTTGTCTTTTGTTTCTTCCTTTTCTGCTTTCCTTTACTACTGCTTTAAATTATGAAAACTGTTGTATTTACTGCTTTCTTAACGTGCAAATACGTGACAACATGTCTTTAATTATTGCATAATCATGCTCAAATCATATTCCACTCGTGCCAAACAAATACCATTGCAACGCTTATAATGAGTGGTTGTGCTCTTCCAATATTATCACCCCCTAAATCCGAAAAAGGCATATTTGCGGTAAAACCAGTCGATCAACGGTGTAGTCGACGGTTCCGTGCCTTTCCCCCTTGAGTTGTCCGCTCAAGGGTACCAGTCTAAAACCCCATAGAAACCTTACTCTATTCAACTGTGCATGCATCATGGTCAAACCTAGCCGATTCAGTTATGTTGTCCGCATAATGACCCTTTCAGATGGCCTTGTCCAAAGTCCACTGGGTTTTCCTAAAACCCAAAAGGACATCATCACGTTCTGTGCATTTATTTGGAGAACTAAATGCTTTTATGCCAATTGTTGATAGTAAATAGTCGAGTCCGGTGGAGGTAAGGGTCTAACCCTTCTGTCTTGCAGATAATGAGGCATGAAATCCCCAGATTCGGCATGGTTACCAACATCCACCCAAGACTGCTAGGCTGGTGGAAAGATCTTCATTCCAGTGACCACACTCTCGTCCGAAAATATCTAGGGAATCTGCCTTCCCTCCTGGAGGTTCAACCCAACAACAAAATCATAGAAGCTGCCACATTGTTTTGGGATTGTGAAAGGGCCGTGTTCTGCTTTGGGGACGTTGAGATGACACATTTGCTAGAAGAAATAGGAGGACTGGTTGGTTTGGTATGGGAGACGCCGGGATTGTTGATGCCTGAGAACCGCAAGGGCAGGGGTTACCTCAAAATGATGGGTCTGAAGAAGAATCCAGAACTGACATGCCTAAAAGAATCTTATATCCCCTTTGACTATTTGTACGAGAGGTACGGTCACAGCAAATCCTACCGTACCTATCCTGATGAGTTCGCCATCACCTCATTAGGGCATATTCATCGAAGGGACTTTATATTCATGTTCTGTTTCCTGGGGTTGATTGTGTTTCCAATGAAGAAAGCAAGAGTCCACACCAGACTAGCCATTGTCACTAAGACCCTAATGGAAGGAATTGGAGGGCAACCATTCAGCATTGTGCCCATGATCATCGCGGAAATATACCGAGCACTAGAAAAGTGTCAACGGGGAGCTAGTCACTTCGAAGGCTGCAATTTGTTTCTCCAACTTTGGCTCGTGGAGCATCTACAAAAGGGTGAATACCGACAAGAGATTCACCAAAGGGACTGGGACGATCATATCACTTTCCATCACCCAAAGCGAATGAATTATATCCCTGATATGTTTGCTCAGGCAGAGGATGCCAAAGGATGGTTCGAGCTATTTGATAATTTGACCTAGGACCAAGTACAATGGATGTTCGAGTGGTTTCCGATCGAGGAGTTCATCGCCCGATCCAGGGATGCACCTTTTCTGATATTGATCGGTCTGAGATGAACATACCATTACGTCCCTCTCCGGGTTATGAGGCAAGCGGGTAGGAAGCAGGTTGTACCCAGGGTTGACAAGATGAGTCATTTCCGGGCTGACTTTCACGATGATGACAGTCCTTACAAGTGCCAGGCTCAGCATATGTGGCACTGCAAGATCGTCATGGGGAGGGATACCATCGAGCCAGATAGATACCATGCTGGTTGTGCTCCCTACTATTCAGGCTGGTTGGAGGATAAGCATGTTGGCCTGGGCCAGCCCGGATTTGTTCGAGGTCACATGATCATAGATGAAAAGGCCGAAGTACAGGTCAAGTACAATCAACTAAGCAAGAGGATCCGGGAATACGAAAGCGAGCATCGTGAGATACAAGAAGCCATTCAAAAACTAATTAAGGAATGGAAGGATATGGCTGTCAGTGCCAACAAGCGACTGGGATATTTGGAGCGAGGCATAGTGGAGTTGGAGAAGAAATTTCTCAAGAGGGTCGAAGACTGCCAAAATGCTGACGGAAGCGAAGGCGGACACCTAGCCAGAGCCTACCTATTGCTGGGACTTCGCGAGTTGGGAAAGTTGTTCGATGGAGCCAGGGATGCCGAATCTGGGGAAGGTCCTTCTGGGACCAAATAGATAGGAGTTTTCTTCTTTTATCAAATGTAATAAGGCCAATGGCCATTAGTGACTTTTAGTCCTTATTGTTTAGTGTCGATTTGGGATTCATCTTATTTTTCTATCAATAAAATGAGGCAATTAGCATTCTAAGTTCTCCAAATCAACTTGTCGCTAGGCCTACCTCGGGCACAACGAGGCTCCCAAATTAGGACACGTTTTACATTCCTGCACTATGTGTTTAAATATTGCAATACTTTCTATGATCCCAACTAACTTGGTTACCTTTTTGTTTTATTTTTTGTCTTGTTATTCCCCTCCCCAGTGGTTAGTTCGAGCACTCGTGCAACATCATCCTATTCCACAAGATCCAAGGGCCCTCCACCCACTCCTCCTCTAAGTCCTGTTAAGAACAAGAACAAAAGCAAGATGGAAGATTTGAACAGCGTCAGAAAGGAGAATTCAACTGAACGAGTAGAGGTCACTAATGGTCATGGTACTCAGGGTCCTAAGGAAAATGTATCCCAGCTTGAATAAAAATTGGTAAAGTTCCAGGAAGAGCTCAACCAGGTTCGGAATCTGGCAAGTTTGTCATTCTCGCTCAGCACCCCGGATATCACCTTTCCCACTACTCAAAACCCTACACCACCCAAAACACCCCAAAGCAACAAAATCATCCCGTTCCCCATGTCATTCCACCAAAGACACAATGCAACACTTGCCACACCCCAAATAACACCCCGCTGCTCATCCCCCCCACAAATGACCACTGCCACACCCAAAGCACACCCGAGTCTGATGATAAAGACTTGCTCATCAGGAACCTGGCTGAAGAACTTAAGAAATTGACTAGCCGGATTCAAGGCGTTGAAGGAAGTAAGGGAATTGAAGGGCTGAACTATGAAGATCTTTGCATACAGCCCGATGTCGAACTGCCCGAGGGGTACAAACCTCTGAAGTTCGAAATGTTTTATGGTATAGGGGACTCGAGGGTCCATTTGAGAACATACTGTGACAAGCTGGTTGGAGTAGGGAAAGACGGGAGAATCCGCATGAAGCTTTTCATGAGGAGTCTGAAAGGAGATGCTCTGTCTTGGTACATTAGCCAACATCCGAAAAAGTGGTCGAACTAGGTAAGCATGGCGTCCGACTTTATGGACAGGTTCAGGTTCAACACGGAGAATGCACCGGATGTGTTCTACATTCAGAATATGAAGAAGAAGCCAATAGAAACATTTCGCGAGTATGCTACTCGTTGGAGGTCCGAAGTTGCTAAGGTTAGACCTGCCTTAGAGGAAGAACAAATGAACAAATTCTTTGTCCGGGCTCAAGACCCACAGTATTATGAAAGGCTGATGATGATCGAGGGCCACAAATTTTATGACATTGTCAAACTGGGAGAAAGGATCGAAGAGGGCATCAAAAGCGGTATGGTTACGAACTTCGAGGCCTTGAAAGCTACAAATAAGGCCTTACAGTCAGTAGGTGTGTCCAAGAAAAGGGACGTAGGAGCCGTAATGGTGGCACAAAGAACCAAATCTCCCATCAAATACCAAACCTACCTAATGCCTCCACTCACATATCAGCCTACCCCGAACTACCAAGTACCCTCACCCTCTTACCAAACTCCATCACCCACTTATCAATCACCTCCACCTCCCACATATCAACCTACTTCACCCAAATATTCCCAACCCGCACATGTTCACCAAGCCTACAATGCTCAACCATCCCACTATCAATCCCCTCCCGCACACCAAAACTTCCCTAGACCTCGACCAAACTTTGACCGAAGGCCTCCGAAACAATATACGGCCATTGCTGAACCTATTGACCAGTTGTATGAAAGACTCAAAGCTGCTGGTTATGTCACCCCTATCCCTGCTGCAACTTCCGAGAACCCTTCTCAGTGGGTTAATCCAAATAAATCCTGTGCATACCACTCCGGCATGAAAGGACACACCATTGATGAATGTTGTTCTCTAAAAGACAAGATCCAGACTTTAATTGATAACAAGATTATTGTGGCGAAGGAACTTGCTCCAAATGTCCGAAATAACCCTCTGCCAGACCACAAGGGTGGAGGCGTTCAAATGATTGAAATATAGGATGATTGGGATCCCGAGGGATCGATCGGTTTGATCACAGAAGGTGACGACCCAAAGAAACCAATAGTCACCCTTAATCCGATCGTAGTCCGGATTCAGCCCTCTGGGGACGCCGAGGTAAATATGTCCGTGCCGCTTGAGTTTGAAGCGACATCCTCTGTAAAGACACCAGCACCAATCGAGGTCGAATTCGTGTCTCCAGCGAATACACCTACACCATTCAAAGTTGCAGTCTTACCGCCCAAGGTACATGCTCCGTTCGGTGTAATGATAGCCACGCCGATTCTAGTGGCGATGTCAACCATGACACCATTCCACACAAAGGCTATACCATGGGACTACACAGCCGAGGCAAGAAGGAAAGGCAAGGTTATGTTCGGAGAGGCTATTGCGGCACAGGGTATGACGAGAACTAGTAGAGTCTATACCCCGGAATATCTGGCTGAGTCGAGCAAGCAGGTCTCTTACCGGCCACCCATCACCGAGACCGGGCTGGATGATCTCTGGAGAAAGATACAGGCTAAGGAATACTCGGCTATCGACCAGCTGAACAAAACACCGACGCAAATTTCTATCCTTGCTTTGCTACAAATTTTTGATGCACACAAGAATGCCCTGTTAAGGGTGCTGAGTGAAGCATATGTGCCAAGCAACATCACCGGCGGAGAGATGGCTAACATGGTAGGACAGGTATTGGAAAGTCACAAGATCACTTTTCACGAAGATGAGCTGCCACCAGAAGGGTTGAGTCACAACAAGGCATTGCACATCACCGTGCAATGCGACGACTATTTTATCACCATAATCCTGATTGATGGAGGGTCCAGCCTCAACATTTGTCCGTTGGTAACTGCACGAGGTAAAGGACGGGGCCATCAACGTGAAGGCTTTCGACGGCTCCCAAAGGTCCACCATTGGGGAAATTAGTCTGTGTTTGCAAATGGGGCCTACTTGGTTTGATGTGGATTTTCAAGTGATAGACGTGCCGGCATCTTACAACCTGCTGTTGGGACGGCCATGGATTCATGCTGCTGGGGCCGTAGCATCAACTCTACATCAGGCGGTAAAATTTGAGTGGAATCACCAGGAGGTGATCATTCACAGCGACGGTAGCAATCCCATATACAGTCGCCAAACCATTCCGGCAATCGGAGGCAGAAGAAGGTTAGTTGGGGAGACCTATCACCACATCGAGCGAGTCAACGCCGTTGAAAAGGACAAATGGTGGGACAACAAAATCGAGAGCATATTGAACTGGAGTGGGTACGAACCTGGCAAGGGGCTTGGCAAGAACCTCCAAGGAATCGCTAAGCCTATAAAACTCAAGAAACATGGCACCACCTTCGGTCTGGGATATGAGTATACTTGGGAAGAATTCAACAACTGGTCTCCACCATGGCGCGGTCCTTACTATCCGCTGGAGCATCCAATACCATGCTTGGAACAGACTTTCCAACCGGCCGATGTTATCTATGGGTCAGAAGAAGAGGAAGCACCGGCAGCGGTGAAGAATTTGTTCCTAGAAGACGATAATATGGATTGTTGTGTCGTTCTCGAGGAGGAGGGGGAGGAAGGCCCTTCCATACAGGCCGTAAGCAGAGGAGCATGCCTCAATAACTGGTCTATCAGAACAATCAAAGCCCGACAAGAGGGTAGCAAGGCTAAACAAGCATCATGCACTATTTTTTTTTACTACTAGATGATTTTCTTTTCGCATTCTTTGGTTTTCGCAATAAGATCTTCAATGTTCAAAAGAATTATGGAATTTATCAAAAGCATTTCGACCTTTCTTATGAATCGACACTTATTACTATTTTTCTCTTATTTACTTCATTTATACAGCATTACTATTACTTATCTTGATGAACCAATGACTGTGACATGCAACGAGACAACGCGACAAACGGACATAAATTCAGAGGAAGATGACATACCAGAAGAGATTGTTAAAGAAGTTGAGAACTTTGAGAACAGACCTAAGTCCAACCTAGACGAGACTGAGATTGTTAACTTGGGAGATGCAGAGAACATTAAAGAAACACGAATCAGTGTCCACTTATCACCATCAGAAAAGAAGGAATACATAGAATTTCTAAGGGAATATGAGGACATATTCGCCTGGTCATACGACGACATGACTGGTCTGAGTACGTTTATTGTGGCCCACAAACTGCCCACTGATCCAACATGTCCGCCGGTAAAGCAAAAGCTCAGAAAGTTCAAGCCTGATATGAGTCTGAAAATCAAGGAAGAGGTCACTAAGCAGGTCAAAGCTAAGGTCCTCAGGGTGGTAGAATACCCGACATGGTTAGCCAACATCGTGCCTGTACCAAAGAAGGGCGGGAAGGTCCGAGTCTGTGTCGACTACCAGGATCTCAACCAGGCCAGTCTGAAGGACGACTTCCCTTTGCCAAATATACACATCCTGATCGACAATTGCGCCAAGTATGAATTGCAATCATTTGTGGATTGTTTCGCTGGTTATCATCAGATCTGGATGGATGAAGAAGATGCTGAGAAAATAGCTTTCATTACGCCGTGGGGAATGTACTGCTACAAGATGATGCCGTTTGGGTTAAAGAATGCAGGGGCCACCTACATGAGGTCCATGACTACCATTTTCCATGATATGATACACAAGGAGATCGAGGTGTACGTAGATAATGTTATCATCAAGTCCAAGAAGGACACTGACCACATGGAAGATCTGAGGAAGTTTTTTAACAGATTGCGGAGATACAACTTGAAACTAAATCCCGCAAAGTGTGCATTTGGGGTTCCTGCTGGGAAGCTGCTTGGGTTCATTGTGAGCCGCCGAGGAATAGAACTGGATCCATCAAAAGTCAAAGCCATTCAGGAACTTCCGCCGCTAAAGAACAAGAAGGACATGATGAGTTTCTTGGGAAGACTTAACTACATCAGCCGGTTCATAGCACAATCCACAGTCATCTGCGAGACAATCTTTAAGATGTTGAAGAAAGACGCCGCTACCAAATGGAACGATGATTGTCAAAGGGCCTTCGATAGAATCAAGGAGTACTTGTCAACACCACCAGTCTTGATCCCGCCTGAGCCAGGTAGACCCTTATTACTCTACCTTGCGGTGTTGGATGGAGCTTCCGGTTGCGTTCTGGGGCAACATGATGAAATAGGAAGGAAGGAACAGGCCATCTATTATCTCAGCAAGAAGTTCACTCCGTACGAGGCCCGGTACTCTTTTTTGGAGCGCACCTGTTGCGCTTTGACTTGGGTGGCCCAGAAGCTGAGGCACTACTTCTGTGCCTATACTATATATCTCATATCAAGGATGGATCCTTTGAAGTACATCTTTCAGAAGCCCATGCCCACTGGTAAGCTGGCCAAGTGGCAAATCCTGTTGAGTGAATTTGACATTGTCTACGTAACTCAGAAGGCAATCAAGGGACATGCACTAGCAGATCACCTTGCGGAAAATCCCATGGATGGAGAATACGAACCCCTGAAAACGTATTTTCCTGACGAAGAGGTATCATTCATAGGAGAAGACATTGCAGAATCCTATAGCGGTTGGAGAATGTTTTTCGATGGAGCAGCAAACTTCAAAGGAGTTGGCATAGGAGCAGTCCTAGTGTTAGAAACCGGTCAACATTATCCGGTGTCAGCTAAGCTCAGGTTCCCGTGCACCAACAATATGGCCGAGTACGAAGCCTGCATCTTAGGGCTCAAGATAGCTATTGACATGAACATTCAAGATTTGCTAGTGAACGGAGATTCAGACTTACTCATACATCAGGTCCGAGAGGAATGGGCAACCAAGAACTCTAAGATACTCCCGTATCTGCACCATGTGCAGGAGTTGAGAAAGAGGTTCACAAAGACAGAATTCCGACATGTTCCCAGAATCCAAAATGAATTCGCCGATGCATTGGCTACCCTGTCGTCCATTATAAAACATCCAGAAAAAAACTTCATCGATCCCATTCCAGTAAAGATCAATGATCAGTCAGCTTATTGTGCCCATGTTGAAGAAGAAGCAGAAGGAAAGCCTTAGTTTCATGATATCAGGGAATATTTGGCAAAAGGAGAATACCCAGGACTTGCAAATCCTACTCAAAAGCGCACATTTCGGAGGTTGTCCAACAATTTCTTCCACAACGGAGGAATCCTGTATTGGAGGACTCCTGATTTGGGACTACTCAGGTGCGTCGACGCAAAGGAAGCATCCAAACTGTTAGAAGAAATCCATACTGGGACCTGTGGTCCACATATGAACGGTTTTGTCTTAGCAAAGAAGATTCTCCGAGCTGGTTACTTTTGGATGACTATGGAGACAGACTACATCCAGTATGTCCAAAAATGCCACCGTTGCCAGATACATGCAGACATGATAAAGGTACCTCCCAATGAGCTTAATGTAACGAGCTCACCATGGACTTTTGCCGCTTGGGGGATGGATGTTATTGGACCTATCGAGCCTACCACTTCCAACGGACAGATTTATCCTGGTAGTAATCGACTATTTCACCAAATGGGTCGAAGCAGTGTCTTACAGAGCAGTAACTAAGAAAGTTGTGGCAGACTTCGTCTGCGACCGTATTGTTTGTCGGTTCGGTATCCCAGAGTCGATCATCACTGATAATGGCTCCAACCTCAACAGTGACTTGATGAAAGTTATGTGTGAAACCTTCAGGATCAAACACAAGAATTCCACAGCCTACAGGCCTCAGATGAATGGATCCGTAGAAGCCGCCAACAAGAATATCAAGAAGATATTAAGGAAAATGATAGAGAAGCATAAGCAGTGGCACGAGAAGCTATCATTTGCTTTATTGGGGTATCACACCACAGTCCGCACATCAACTGGGGCAACCCCCTACATGCTGGTTTATGGTATAGAAGCCGTCATTCTCGCCGAAGTGGAAATTCCTTCCTTAAAGATTATACAGGAGGCCGAGCTCGACGATGCAGAATAGGTAAAAAGTCGTTACGAGCAGCTAGCTCTTATAGATGGGAAAAGGATGAATGCAGTTTGCCATGGTCAACTTTATCAGAACAGAATGTCCAGAGCCTTCAACAAAAGAGTCAAGCCAAGACAGTTCGCACCGGGACAGTTGGTGTTAAAGAAAATTTTTCCGCATCAAGACGAAGCCAAAGGGAAGTTCTCGCCCAACTGGCAAGGGCCATACATGGTTCACCGGGTTTTGACAGGAGGAGCCCTCATACATGCAGAAATGGACGGAGAAGTTTGGCTGTGACGACCCAAAGGGTCATCACCCGTTTCCTCATTCAGTCCGCGCTTCCGAGGCCTTGAAAACCTCATTTTTTTACTTGCCTCGATTTGCGTGCACAGTCCGGGCGCGTAGCCGGAAAGATTATATGTTAAATTCTGTGAAAAATTTCAAAATGTGGCTTTAAAATGATTAAAGTTGACTTCGGTCAACATTTTTGGTAAACGGACCCGGACCCGTGATTTGACGGTCCCGGAGGGTCCGTAGAAAAATATGGGACTCGGGCATGTGCCCGGAGTCGAAATCCGAGGCCTAGAGCCCGAGAAAAGAATTTTTCTGTGAAATTGTTTTTCTGAAATTATTAAGGAAAATGGAAATGAAAATTTATTAAAAGACTGTGGTATCGGGCTCGTATTTTGGTTTCGACGCCCGGTACAAGTCTTATATATGGTTTAAGCGCTTTCTGTGAAATTTGGTTGAAAGCGGATGTCATTTGACGTGTTTCGGGCCTAAATATCTAAAATTTGAAGTTTATGAAGTTAGAATGAAAATGATGATTTTGAGGTTTGATTCATTGATTTTGATGTTGTTTTGGCGATTTGATCGCTCGGTTAAGTTCGTATGAGGTTGTTGAGTTAGTGTATGTGTTTGGTTAGGAGCCCCGAGGGCTCGAGAGTGATTCGGAGGTGGTTCGGGGTGTTTTGAACTTAGTAAAAATTGCAGAAAATGCTCAGTTCTGGTATCTGGTACATTGTTCTATGCGATCGCATAGCTTCTCCCGCGATCGCATAGTGTAAAAAATTCAAGAGCCTAGTTTTGTTCTATGCGATCGCAACAGCCCTTGTGCGACCGCAATGCCCAGCCTTCCCATCCCTATGCGATCGCATTGTCCTCTTCGCGATCGCACAGAGCATTTTTCTTACCCAGTCATATTTCCTCTATGCGTTCGCAACACGCCTTCCGCGATCGCAATGCTTTACTCCCCTTTACCCTATGCGATCGCAGTGCCTTCTCCGCGATCGCATAGGGCATTTTTGCCCCGTCATATTTTTAATTTCAGAACAGTATGGTCGCGAAATTTTCATAAAAACATCTGAGTTCCTTCTTCTCCAAGACCCTTAGTCCTCCGTTGAAGCTTCCTTTCATCAAGACCTCTTGGGTAAGTAAATTCCCACTCATTTCCTTCATTTTCCTTCATTGATTAGTGAGTTTCTAAGCCTAAATCGTGTAATCTAGAGTAGAAATTAGGGGTTTTGGGTAGAGTTAGGGTTTGGAGAATTTTGGGTGATTCAACCTCAATTTGGGGTCGAATCATAAAACAAATTGCATATTTGAACTCGTGGGGTTATGGGTGATTGGGTTTTGGTCCGAGTCTCGTGTTTGGACCATGTGGGCCCGGTGTCGAATTTTGGTATTTTTGGAAGAATGCTAGAAAATTCATATCTAGGCTATGGGATGTTGCCATTGAGTCTTTATTGATATTATTGAATTAATTATGCCTAGATATCATTGTTTCGGATCGGATTGTAGAGGAAAGGCGGTATTTGAGGATTGATTGCTATTCTTTAGACCGAGGTAAGTGTTTGATCTAACTTTGGCTTGAGGGAATAGGATTAGAGTATTATTTGCTAATTGCTAAATGTTGAGTACGGTGTATAGGCATGGTGACGAATATCTATACACCGGTGTCTAGCATGACCGTGAGTCCTTAGTTGTGCTTATTTTGATTTTGTTGTGACTCCTTGTGTAATTGATGATTTCTATATAATGTGAAGGGTATGAGAAAGAATTATGACTTGTGAACTCTTTGGAGCGTTGGCTCAAATGCTAAAGTAATTGTTGAGTAAGAAATGAAAGAAAGAGAAAGAAATGTGATTGTTCCCTTGCCGGGATTTAGCTGTTTACTTGTGTTTTCCCTTGCCGGGACTTCTATTACTGTTTGTCGATCCCCTCGCCCCATTGTTTGTGATTGTTGCTTGGGTGAGGAAGAGTGATAAAGCACGAAGGTTGATGCCGTGCACGAATTGTGTTGAGAATATATTAATGCACGAAGGAACATTCCGTGCTATGTTTTGATTATTATTGCACGAAGGAACATTCCGTGCCATGTTTTGATTATTAATGCACGAAGGAACATTCCGTGCCATGTTTTGATTAGTAATGCACGAAGGGACATTCCGTGCCATGTTTTGATTATCATTCTCGTTGACTTTGTAGTTGTACCGTTTCATTCCTTATTTATTGACCTTGTATTCTAAACTGCTACAGCCCCTACAGCATGCTCCCCTCCCTCTTGACTTGTTGAATTTTTGTATTCTCTTCTATTGCATATATATATATATATATATATATTTGAACTGCACAGGTTTGTTTGGTAGTCCGGTCTAGCCTCGTCACTACTTCGCCGGGGTTAGGCCAGGCACTTACCAGCACATGGGGTCGGTTGTGCTGATACTACACTCTGTGCATCTTTTGCACAGATCCAGGTGTTGGAGCAGCATTTGAGTAGCAGTAGCATTCTGGGAGCGAGTTTCCAGTCCAGGGACATTCGAGGTAGCCTTGCTGACGTCCGCAGGCCCGGAGTCCTTTCTATTTTATTCAGTTTGTTATCGTTGCACCGTAGCAGACAGTTTTATGTTTCATTCAAACCTTGTATTTAGTATTCTCTAGACGTTCGTGAGTATTGTGACACCAGTCTTGGGTAGAGGATTGTTAAACTTCCGCGTTTCTTTTAGTAAATTTTATTTGAGACTTCCGCTTTATTGTTAAACGCTTCACTATTGTTAATACTGTTGATGTTCGCTAAAAGAGGTAATTGATGATTGGCTTGCCTAGCTCCTATTAGTAGGCGCCATCACGACTCCCGAGGGTGGGAAAATCCGGGTCGTGACAAGTTGGTATCAGAGCACTAGGTTACATAGGTCTCACAACTCACGGACAAACTCGGTAGAGTCTGAGGGATCGGTACGGAGACGTCTGTATTTATCCCCCCAGAGGCTACAGAGTTAGGAAAGTTTCACATTTGTTCTTTCTTGTCGTGCGGTTCCATTTTTCAAGTACCGATTGAATTTCTATTCTGTTCCTCCGCAGATGGCGAGAACACGTGCTTTCTCTTCTACCGCGCAGCAGTCCGAGCCCCCAGCAGCAGCTCCAGTGGCGGAGCCTCGGGTTGATTTGGAGGAGGAGGCTCCAGCCCCAACAGTCCCGGTGGGCCCAACTCAGGTCCAAGAGGGGTTCATTGCCACCCCAGTTCTTCAGGACGCTCTAGTCCGATTAGTAGGCTTCGTGGAGAGTGTCATTCGAGCGGGTTTGCTTCCAGGAGTTCAGCCAGCGGTGGCAGGTCAGCCGAGTATAGTGGCTCAGGCCGGGAGTGAGATCACTTTTCAGGAGGCGGCCAATGTGGGCCGTAGAGATGAGATAGCTCTGCCACAGGGAAATGGTCATGGGTCGGATAAGAGGCCCCGTCATGTAGGCAGATTCAGTGGTACCTCGTCTGGAGGTAGAGGTACTTATGGTAGAGGCCGTTCTCCTAGGCCCTTTCAGTCAGCTCCCCATGTCACTCATGGTACTTCAGGTGGTCATTCAGGTCGACAGGGTCAGCCTCAGTTCCCTCAGCAGTCGCGTGGATGTTATGAGTGTGGCGAGTATGGTCATCTCAAGAGGGTTTGCCTGAGGTTGAGGGGTGCTCAGCCGCAGCAAGCGAGGTCTTGCCATGCTTGTGGTGATCCGAGGCACATTGTCAGATATTGCCCTCGAGTTTATGGCAGCTTCCAGCATCAGAGTTCTCGTGCTATGATTCAGGCACCGGAGGTTCCACAGCCAGCTAAAGGCGGTGGCAGAGGTGTTAGAGGTGGAGGTAGAGGTCTTAGAGGTGGAGTTCAGGTTGCTAGAGGTAGAGGCCAGCCAGCAGCTAGGCCAGAGGCTGAGTCTTCAGGTGCAGACATTACAGGTACCATTCTGATTTGTATTAGAGATGCTTCATCGCTATTTGACCCTGGGTCTAAGTATTCATATGTGTCGTCTTATTTTGCACCCTACCTGGCTATGCCTAGTGATGCTTTGGGTATCCATGTTTATGTATCTACACTAGTGGGTGATTCTATAGTGGTCGACTGAGTTCATCGTTCCTGTGTGGTAGTGTTTGAGGGTCTTGAGACCCGTGTTGATTTGTTGCTTTTAGACATGGTGGATTTCGACGTTATATTAGGGATGGATTGGCTGTCCCCGTATCATGCTATCTTGGATTGTCACGCCAAGACCGTGACCTTGGCTTTGCCAGATTTGCCCCGATTGGAGTGGAGAGAGACCCCAGGACATGCCACCCGCAGTGTTATTTCATATGTGAAGGCTCGACGTATGGTCGAGAAGGGGTGTTTAGCTTATCTGGCGTATGTTCGCGATTCCAGCACAGAGGTGCCTTTTATTGACTCTGTTCCTATTGTTCGGGAGTTTCCCCGAGGTTTTCCCTTCAGACCTGCCGGGTATGCCGCCCGACAGGGATATTGATTTCTGTATCGATCTGGCCCTAGGCACGTAGCCCATTTCTATTCTGCCGTATCGTATGGCCCCGCCAGAGTTGAAGGAGTTAAAGGACCAGTTGCAAGACTTGCTAGAGAAGGGTTTTATCAGGCCTAGTGTTTCTCCTTGGGGCGCGCCGGTGTTATTTGTGAAGAAGAAGGATGGATCGACGAGGATGTGCATTGATTACCGTCAATTGAACAAGGTGACGATAAAGAACAAGTATCCACTGCCGAGGATTGATGAATTGTTTGACCAGCTTCAGAGTGCGAAGGTGTTTTCAAGGATATACTTGGGATCTGGCTACCATCAGTTGAGGATTAGGGCATCCGATGTCCCTAGGTCAGCATTCCGCACTCAGCATGGGCTTTATGAGTTTTTGGTCATGTCATTTGGGTTGACCAATGCCCCAGCAGCATTTATGGAGTTGATGAACCGAGTGTTCATGCCTTATTTGGATTTGTTCGTGATAGTCTTTATTGATGATATTCTGGTGTACTCCCGCAGCCAGGAGGAGCACGAGCAGCACCTTAGAGTGGTTCTTCAGACTTTGAAGGATAGTCAGTTATATGCTAAGTTCTCGAACTGTGAGTTCTGGTTGAGTTCGGTTGCATTTCTGGGTCATGTCGTATCAGCAGAGGGTATTCAGGTGGACCCGAAGAAGATTGAGGCAGTCAAGAATTAGCCTCGACCAGCATCAGCTACTAAGATTCGGAGTTTCTTGAGGTTAGCAGGTTATTACCGTCGATTCGTGGAGGGATTTTCATCTATTGCAGCCCCGATGACCAGATTGAACCAGAAGGGTTCCCAGTTCAGATGGTCAGATGAGTGTGAGGCGAGCTTTCAGAAGCTCAAGGCAGCTCTGACTACGGCACCGGTATTGGTTTTGCCCACAGGTTCAGGGCCTTATACAGTTTATTGTGATGCTTCCCGTATTGGGCTTGGTGCGGTATTGATACAGGATGGCAGAGTCACTGCTTATGCTTCGAGGCAGTTGAGATCCACGAGAAGAATTATCCGATCCATGATCTAGAGTTGGCAGCCATTGTTCATGCTTTGAAGATTTGGAGGCATTACTTATATGGTGTGACGTGTGAGGTGTACACTGATCACAAGATCCTGCAATACTTGTTCAAGCAGAAGGAGTTGAACTTGAGGCAGCGGAGGTGGTTGGAGCTATTGAAGGATTATGATGTTACTATTTTGTACCACCCGGGAGGAGCCAATGTGGTGGCCGATGCATTGAGTAGGAAGTCCGCCAGCATGGGTAGTCTTGCTTATATTCTGGTCAGCCAGAGACCGCTTGCTTTGGATATTCAGGCCTTGGCCAATCGGTTTGTGAGGTTGGACATTTCTGAGCCTAGCAGAGTGTTAGCTTGCACGGTCGCTCGTTCTTCATTATTGGAGCGTATCCGTGATCGGCAGTTTGATGATCCCCATTTGTGTGTCCTGAGAGACACGGTGCAGCGTGGAGGTGCCACGAAGGTGACCTTAGATGATGATGGTGTTTTGAGATTGTAGGGGCGAGTTTGTGTGCGCAATGTCGATGGGATTCGAGAGTTGATCTTAGCGGAGGCCCATAGTTCTCGGTATTCTATTCACCCGGGCACCGCGAAGATGTACCAGGACTTGCGGCAACATTATTGGTGGCGTAGGATGAAGAAAGATATTGTTGCATATTTGGCTCGATGTTTGAACTGTCAGCAGGTCAAGTATGAGCATCAGAGGCCTGGTGGTTTGCTTTAGAGGATTGAGCTTCCCGAGTGGAAGTGGGAGAGGATTGCCATGGATTTCGTTACTGGACTTCCGATGACTCGGAAGAAGTTTAATGCTATTTGGGTCATTGTTGATAGGCTGACCAAGTCAGCGCATTTTATTCCTGTGCAGCCACTTATTCATCGGAGAGGTTAGCTGAGATCTACATCCGAGAGATTGTTCGCCTTCATGGGGTGCTGGCATCTATCATTTTGGATCGGGGTACGCAGTTTACCTCGCGCTTCTGGAGAGCAGTTCAGCAGGAGTTGGGTACCCAGGTTCAGTTGAGCACAGCGTTCCATCCTCAGACGGACGGCCAGTCCGAGAGGACTATTCAGATATTGGAGGATATGCTCCGAGCTTGTGTCATTGATTTTGGAGGCTCGTGGGACCAGTTTTTGCCTTTAGCAGAGTTCGCCCACAACAACAGCTACCAGTCCAGCATTCAGATGGCTCAATATGAGGCATTGTATGGTAGGCGACGTCGGTCTCCAGTCGGATGGTTTGAGCCGGGAGAGGCTCGGTTATTGGGTACAGATTTAGTTCAGGAGGCCTTGGATAGGGTCAAGATCATTCAGGACGGGCTTCGTTCGGCTCAGTCGCGGCAAAAGAGTTATGCGGATCGTAAGGTTCGAGATGTAGCTTTCATGGTTGGTGAGCGGGTCTTGCTCCGAGTGTCGCCTATGAAGGGCGTGATGAGATTTGGGAAGAAGGGCAAGCTTAGCCCTAGGTTCATTGGCCCATTTGAGATTCTCGATCGTGTGGGAGAGATGGCTTACAGACTTGCCTTGCCGCCCAGCTTGTCAGCCGTGCATCCAGTGTTTCATGTGTCCATGCTTCGGAGGTATCACGGCGATCCAGCCCACGTGTTAGATTTCAGCACTGTCCAGTTGGACAAGGATCTGTCTTACGAGGAGGAGCCGGTAGCTATTCTAGACCGGCAGGTTCGACAGTTGAGGTCGAAGAGTTTTCCTTCAGTGCGTGTCCAGTGGAGAGGTCAGCCTCCTGAGGCATCGACCTGGGAGTCCGAGTCTGATATGCGGAGCCGTTATCCTCACCTATTTCCCGACTCAGGTACTTCTTTCTTTTGTCCGTTCGAGGACGAACGGTTGTTTTAGAGGTGGAGGTTGTGACGACCCAAAGGGTCATCACCTGTTTTCTCATTCATCCCGGGCTTCCGAGGCCTTGAAAACCTCATTTTTACTTGCCTCGATTTGCGTGCGCTATCCGGGCGCGTAGCCGGAAAGCTTAAATATGAATTTTGTGTAAAAATTTATGAATTTTGATATTATTATGATTAAAGTTGACTTTGATCAATATTTTAGGTAAACGGACCCGGACCCGTGATTTGACGGTCCCGGAGGGTCCGTAGAAAAATATGGGACTCGGGCATATGCCCGGAGTCGAATTCCGAGGTCTAGAGCCCGAGAAATGAATTTTTCTGTGAAATTGGAGAGTGATTGGCTAGGCTGGTCGAAAGATCTCATTCCAGTGACCACACTCTCGTCGACAATATAGGGAATCTGCCTTCCTCCTGAGTTCAACAAACAACAAAATCATAGACTGCACATTGTTTTGGGATTGTGAAAGGCGTGTTCTGCTTTGGGGACGTTGAGTGACAAATTTGCTAGAAGAAATAGGAGGACTGGTTGGTTGTATGGGAGACGCCGGGATGTTGATGCCTGAGAACCGCAAGGGCAGGGTTTACCTCAAAATGATGGGTCTGAAGAAGAATCAGAACTGAATGCTAAAGAATCTTATATCTTGACTATTGTACGAGAGTAGGTCAAGCAAATCCCTACCGTACTATCCTGATGATTCGCCATCACCTCAATTAGGGCATATTCATCGAAGGGACTTATATTCATTCTGTTTCCTGGGGTTGATTGTGTTTCCATGAAGAAGCAAGAGTCCAACAAGACTAGCCATTGTCCTAGACCCCTAAGGAAGGAATTGGAGGCAACCATTCACATTGTCCCCTGATCATCGGGAAATATAGAGCACTAGAAAAGTGTCACGGGGAGCTAGTCACTTGAAGGCGCAATTTGTTTCTCCAACTTGGCTCGTGAGGCATCTACAAAGGGTGAATACCAGACAAGAGATTCACCAAAGGACTGGGACGATCATATACTTTCCATCAACCCAAGCGATGAATTTATCCTGATAGTTTGTCAGCAAGGATGCAAAGGATGGTTCGAGCTATTTGATAATTTGACTAGGACCAAGTACAATGGATGTTGAGTGGTTTCCGATCGAGGAGTTCATGCCGATCCAGGGATGCACCTTTTCTGATATTGATCGGCTGAGATGAACATACATTACGTCCCTCTTCCGGGTTATGAGGCAAAGCGGGTAGGAAGCAGGTCTGTACCCAGGGTTGACAAGATGACGTCATTCTCCGGGCTGACTTTCACGATGATGACAGTCCTTCAAGTGCCAGGCCACATAGTGGGCACTGCAAGATGTCATGGGGAGGGATACATCGAGCCAGATAGATACATGCTGGTTGTGCCCCTACTATTCGGCTGGTTGGAGGATAAGCATTTGGGCCTGGGCAGCCCGATTGTGTTCGAGGTCACATGATATAGAGAAAAGGCCGAAGTACAGGTCAGTACAATAACTAAGCAAGAGGATCCGGGAATACGAAAGCGAGCATCGTGAGATACAAGAAGCCATTCAAAAACTATTAAGGAATGGAAGGATATGGCTGTCAGTGCCAACACAAGCGACTGGAATATTTGGAGCGAAGGCTAGTGGAGTTGAGAAGAATTCTCAAAGAGGGTCGAGACTGCAAAATTGCTGACGGAAGCGAGGGCGGACCCTATCCAGAGCTACCTATTGTGGGAACTTCGCGAGTTGGGAAAGTTGTTTCGATGAGCCAGGGATGCCGAATCTGGGGAAGGTCCTTCCTGGGACAAATAGATAAGGAGTATTTCCTCTTTTATCAATGTAAATAAGGCCAATGGCCCATTTAGTGCTTTTAGTCTTATGTTTAAGTGTCGATTTGGGATTCAATCTTATTTTTGTCCTATCAAAATAAAATGAGGCAATTAGCAATTCTAAGTTCTCCAATCACTGTCGCTAGCTACCTCGGGCACAACGAGGTCCCAAATTAGGAACTGTTTTACATTCCTGCACTATGTGTTTAAATATTCGCAATACTTCTATGATCCAACTAACTTGGTTACTTTTTGTTTTATTTTTTTGTTGTTAATTCCCTCCCCAGTGGTTTAGTTTCGAGCACCGTGAACATCATCCTATTCACAAGATCCAAGGGCTCCCCCACTCCTCCTCTAAGTCTGTTAAGAACAAGAAAAAGCAAGATGGAAGATTTGAAACAGGTCAGAGGAGAATTCAAACTGAAGAGTAGAGGTCCTAATGGTCATGGTACCAGGGTTCCCCTAAGGAAAATGTATCCCAGCTTGAATAAAAATTGGTAAAGTTTCCAGGAAGAGCTCAACAGGTTTCGGAATCTGGCAGTTGTCATCTCGCTCACACCCGGATATCCACTTTCCCACTACTAAAACCCTACACCCACCAAAACACCCCAAAGCAACAAAATCAATCCGTTCCCATGCATTCCACCCAAGACACAATGCAACACTTGCCACACCAAATAAACCCCGCTGCTCATCCCACCCACAAATACACTGCCACACCCAAAGCACACCCGAGTCTGATGATAAAGACTTGCTCATCAGGACCTGGCTGAAGACTTAAGAAATTGAACTAGCCGGATTCAAAGGCGTTGAAGGAAGTAAGGGAATTGAAGGGCTGAACTATGAAGATCTTTGCATACAGCCCGTGTCGAACTGCCCGAGGGGTACAACCTCTAAGTTCGAAATGTTTTATGGTATAGGAACTCGAGGGTCATTTGGAGAACAACTGACAAGCTGGTTGGATAGGGAAAGACGGGAGAATCCGCATGAAGCTTTTCATGAGAGTCTGAAAGGAGATGCTCTGTCTTTGTAATTAGCCAACATCCGAAAAAAGTGGTCGAACTAGGTAACGCATGGCCGTCCGACTTTATTGGACAGGTTCAGTTCAACACGGAGAATGCAACCGGATGTGTTTCTACACAGAATATAAAGAAGAAGCAATAGACCATTTTCGCGAGTATCTACTCGTTGGAGGTCCGAAGTTGCTAAGGTTAGACTGCTTAGAGGAAGAACAATGAACAAATTCTTGTCGGGCTCAATGACCCACGTATTATGAAAGGCTGATGATGATCGAGGCCACAAATTTATGACATTGTCAAACTGGGAGAAAGATCGAAGAGGGCATCAAAAAGCGGTATGGTTACGAACTTCGAGCTGAAAGCTACAAATAAGGCTTACGCCAGTAGGTGTGTCCCCAAGACAAAGGGACGTAGGAGCCGTAAATGTGGCATCAAAGAACCAAATCTCCCATCAAATACCAAACCTACCTAATGCTCCACTCACATATCAGCTACCCGAAACTTACCAAGTACCCCTCACCCTCTTACAACTCCATCACCCACTTATCAATCACCTCCACACTCCCACATATCAACCTACTTCACCCAAATATTCCAACCCGCACATGTTACAAGCCTACAATGCTCAACCATCCAACTATAATCCCTCAGACACAAAACTTCCTAGAACCTCGACCAAAACTTTGACCGAAGGCTCCGAACAATATTAACGGCCATTGCTGAAAACTTTGACCCAGTTGTATGAAAGACTCAAAGCTGCTGGTTATGTTCACCCCTATCCCTGCTGCAATCCGAGAACCCTTCTCAGTGGTTAATCCAAATAAATCCTGTGGCATACCACTTCCGGCATGAAAGGAACACACATTGGATGAAATGTTGTTCTCTAAAAGACAAGATCCAGACTTCTATTGATAACAAGATTAATTGTGCGAAGGAACTTGCTCCAAATGTCCGAAATAACCCTCTGGCCAGAAGCACAATGGGGGGTGAGGCGTCAAATGATTGAAATATAGGATGATTGGGGATCCCGAGGGATCGATCGTTTGATCACAGAAGGTGACGACCAAAGAAACCAATAGTCCACCTTAATCGATCGTAAAGTCGGATTCAGCCCTCTGGACGCCGAGTAAATATGTCGTGCCGCTTGAGTTTGAAGCGACAATCCTCTGTAAAGACAACCAGCACCAATCGAGGTCGAATTCGTGTCTCCACCGAATACACCTACACCATTCAAAAGTTGCAGTCTTACCGCCCAAGGACATGCTCCGTTCGCGTGTAATGACTAGCCAACGCCGATTCTAGTGGGATGTCAACCATGAACACCATTCCACACAAAGGCTATACATGGACTACAAGCCCGAGGCAAGAAGGAAAGGCAAAGGTTATGTTCGGAGAGGCTATTGCGGCACAGGTATGACGGAACTATAGATCTTACCCGGAATATTCCCCTGGCTTTGAAGTTTCCGAAAAAAGGGCAAAAGCAGGTCTCTTACCTGGCCACCCATCACCGAGACTTCGGGCTGGATGAATCCTCTGGAGAAAGATCAGCTAAGAATATCGGCTATCACCAAGCCGAAACAAAACACCGACGCAAATTCTATCCTTTGCTTGCTACAAATTTTTGATGCACACAAGAATGCCCTTGTTAAGGGTGCTGAGTGAAGCATATGTGCCAAAGCCATCACCCGGCGGCAGAGAATGGCTAACATGGTAGGAACAGGTATTGGGAAGTCACAAGATATTTTCACGAAGATGAGCGCCACCAGAAGGGTTGAGTCACAAACAAGGCATTGCAACATCACCGTGCAATGCGACGACTATTTTATCACCAATATCCTTGATTGATGGAGGGTCCAGCCTAACATTTGTCTTGGTAAATGCGCACGAGGTAAAGGACGGGGCCATCAACGAAGGCTTCGACGGCTTCCAAAGGTCCACCATTGGGCGAAATTAAGTCTGTTGTTTGCAAATGGGCCTACTTGGGTTTATGTGGATTTTCAAGTGATAGACGTGCCGGCATTTACAACCTGCTGTTGGGACGGCCATGGATTTCATGCTGCTGGGGCCGTAGCATCAACTCTACATCAGGCGGTAAATTGAGTGGAATCACCAAGGAGTGATCATTCAACGAACGGTAGCATCCATATACAGTCGCCAAACCATTCCGGCAATCGGAGGCCAGAAGAAAGGTTAGTTGGGGAAGACCTATCACCACATGAGCGAGTCAACGCCGTTGAAAGACAAATGGTGGGACACAAATCGAGAGCATATTGAATTGGAGTGGGTACGAAACCTGGCAAGGGGCTTGGCAGCAAGAATCAAGGAACGCTAAGCCTATAAAACTCAAGAAAATGGCAACACTTCGGTCTGGGATTGAGTATACTTTGGGAAGAATTCAAAACTGTCTCCCACCATGGCGCGGTCCTTACTTATCCGCTGGAGCATCCAATACAGCTTGGAACAGAACTTTCCAACCGGCCGATGTTATCTATGGTCCAGAAGAAGAGGAAAGCACCGCCAAGCGGTGAAGAATTTGTTACTAGAAGACGATAATTGGATTGTTGTGTCGTTCTCGAGAGGAGGGGGAGGAAGGCCCTTCCATACAGGCCGTAGCAGAGGAGATGCCTCAAACTGGTCTAATCAGACAATCAAAGCGACAAGAGGGTAGCAAGGCTTAACAAGCATCATGCCACTATTTTTTTTTACTACAACTAGATTGATTTTCTTTTCGCATTCTTTGGTTTTCGCAATAAGATCTTAAATTGTTCAAAAGAATTATGGAATTTATCAAAAGCATTTCGACCTTTCTATGAATCGACACTTATTACTTTTTTCTTCTTTTTATTCATTTATACAGATTACTATACTTATTTGATGAACCAATGACTGTGACATGCAACGAGAACACGCGACAACGGACATAAATTCAGAGGAAGATGAACATACAAGAAGAGATCTGTTAAAGAAGTTGAGAACTTGAGAACACGACCTAAGAGTCCAACCTAGACGAGCGAGAATTGGTTAACTTGGGAGATGCAGAGAACATTAAAGAAACACGAATCATTCAGTGTCCACTTATCACATCAGAAAAGAAGGAATACATAGAATTCAAGGAATATGAGGACATATTTCGCTGGTCAAACGACGACATGACTTGGTCTGAAGTACGTTTATTGTGGCCAAAACTGCCACTGATCAACATGTCCCGCCGGTAAAGCAAAGCTCAAAGTTCAAGCTGATATGAGTCTGAAAATAGGAAGAGGTCACTAAGCAGTCAAAGCTAAGGTCCTCAGGGTGTTTAGAATACCCGACATGGTTAGGGCCAACATCGTGCCTGTAATAGAAGGGCGGGAAGGTCCGAGTCTGTGTCGACTACCAGGATCTCCAACCCCAGGCAGTCTGAAGGACGACTTCCCTTTTGCCAATACACATACTGTCGCAAATTTGCGCCAAGTATGATTGCAATCATTGTGGATTGTTTTCGCTGGTTATCAATCAGATCTGGATGGATGAAGAAGATGCTGAGAAAAATAGCTTTCATTACGCCGTGGGGGAATGTACTCGCTAAAAGATGATTGCGTTTGGGTTTAAAGAATGCAGGGGCCACTACATGAGGTCCATGATTTAACATCTTTCCCATGATATGTACACAAGGAGATCGGAGGTGTAGTAGATAATGTTTAATATCAAGTCAAGAAGGACACTGACACATGGAAGATTGAGGAGTTTTTTACAATGTGCGGAATACAACTTGAAACTAATCCGCAAAGTGTGCATTTGGGGTCTTGCTGGGAAGCTGCTTTTGGGTTCATTGTGAGCCGCCGAGGAATAGAACTGGATCCATCAAAAGTCAAAGCCATTCAGACTATAAAGAACAAGAAGGACAATGATGAGTTTCTTGGGGAAGACTTAACTACATCAAGAAAAAGATATATATAGATAAATCTGCGACGACAATCTTTAAGATGTTGAAGAAGACCCAGAATAAATGGACGATGATTGTCAAAGGCTTCGATAAGAATCAAGGAGTACTTGTCAACACCACCAGTAAATATAAGATACCCCGCCTGAGCCAGGTAGCCTTATTTCTACTTGCGGTGTGGATGGAGCTTCCGGTTGCGTTCTGGGGCAACATGATGAAATAGGAAGGAAGGACAGGCCATCTATTATCTCAGCAAGAAGTTCACAATCCGTACAGGCCCGGTACTCTTTTTTGGAGCGCACTGTTGCGCTTGACTTGGGTGCCCAGAAGCTGAGGCACTACTTCTGTGCTATAATAATATTCATATCAAGGATGGATCTTTGAAGTACATCTTTCAAAGCCAATGCCCCTGAAGGCTGGCCAAGTGGCAAATGCTGTTTGATGAAATTTGCATTGTCCTACGTACTCAGAGGCATCAAGGGACATGCACTAGCAGATCACCTTGGCGGAAAATCCCATGGATGGAGAAATACGAACCCCTGAAAACGTATTTTCCTGACGAGAGGTTCATTCATAGAGAAAGACATTGCAGATTCTATAGCGGCTTGGAGAATGTTTTTCGATGCGAGCAGCAAACTTCAGAGGAAGTTGGCATGGACAGTCCTAGTGTTAGAACGGTCAAACATTATCCGGTGTACAGCTAAGCTCAGGTTCCGTGCACAACATATGCGCCGAGTGAACCTGCATCTTAGGGCTCAGATAGCTATTGACATGAACATTCAAGATTTGCTAGTGAACGGAGATCACTTACTCATACATCAGGTCAGAGAGGAATGGGCACCAAGACTCTAAATACTCCGTATCTGGCACCATGTGAGGAGTTTGAGAAAGAGTTCACAAAGAAGAATTCCGAACATGGTTCCAGATCCAAATGAATTCGCCGATGCATTGGCTACCCTTGTCATTATAAACATCAGAAAAAAACTTCATCGATGCCATTCCAGTAAAGAATCAATGATCAGTCAGCTTATTGTGCCCAATGTTGAAGAAGGCAGCAGAGGAAGCCTTAGTTCATGATTCAGGAATTTGGCAAAAGAGAATACCAGGACTTGCATCCTACTCAAAAGCGCACATTTCGGAAGGTTGTCAACAAATTTCTTTCCACAACGGAGGAATCCTGTATTGGAGGACTCTGATTTGGGACTACTCAAGGTGCGTCGACGCAAAGGAAGCATCCAAACTGTTAGAAAAATCCATACTGGGACTGTGGTCACATATGAACGGTTTTGTCTTAGCAAAGAAGATTCCGAGCTGGGTTACTTTTGGATGACTAGGAGACAGACTACATCAGTAATGTCAAAAATGCACAACCGTGCCAGATACAGCAACATGAATAAAGGTACTCCAGTGGAGCTTTTGAATGTTTTTTTTTTTTTTAAACGAAAAAGGCTTTTTCCCATGGACTTTTGCCGCTTGGGATGGATGTTATTGGACCTATCGAGCTACCACTTCCCACGGACAGATTTATACCTGGTAGTAACGACTATTTCACAAATGGGTCGAAGCAGTGTCTTACACGGCAGTAACTAAAGAAAGTTGTGCAGACTTCGTCTGCGACGTAATTTGTTTGTCCGTTCGGTATCCAGAGTCGATCATCATGGTAATGCTCCAAACCTCAACAGTGATTTGATTTGAAAGTTATGTGTGAAACTTCAGTCAACAAAAGAAATCTCCACAGCCTAACAGGCCTCAGATGAATGGTCCGTAGAAGCCGCAAACAAGAATATCAAGAAGATTTAAGGAAAATGATAAGGAAGCATAAGCAGTGGCCGAGAGCTATCATTTGCTTTATTGGGGTATCACACCCCACAGTCGCACATCAACTGGGGCCACCCTACATGCTGGTTTATGGTATAGAAGCCGTAATTCTCGCCGAAAGTGGAAATTCCTTCCTTAAGATTATACAGGAGGCGAGCTCGACGATGCAGAATAGGGTAAAAAGTCGTTACGAGCAGCTAGCTTTATCGATGGGAAAAGGATGAATGCAGTTTGCCATGGTCAACTTTATCAGAACAAGAATGTCCAGACTTCAACAAAAGAGTCAAAGCGCAAGACAGTTCGCACCGGGACAGTTGGTGTTAAAGAAAATTTTTTTTCCGCATCAAGCACGAAGCCAAAGGGAAGTTCTCGCCAACTGGAAGGGCCATACAATGGTTCACCGGTTTTGACAGGAGGAGCCCCCATACATGCAGAAATGGACGGAGAAGTTTGGGCTGTGAGACCACAGGGTCATCACCCGTTTCCTCATTCAAGTCTACGCGCTTCCGAGGCCTTTGAACCTCATTTTTTTAACTTGCTCGATTTGTGTGCACAGTCCGGGCGCGTAGCCCCGGAAAGAGTTATATGTTAAATCTGTTGAAAAATTGTCAAAAATGTGGCTTTACAATGCTTAAAGTGACCTTCGGTCAACATTTTTGGTAACGGACCGGACCCGTGATTTGACGTCCCCGGAGGGTCAGTAGAAAAATATGGGACTCGGGCAATGTGCCCGGAGTCGAAAATCCGAGGCCTAGAGCCCGAGAAACAGAATTTTTTTCTCTGTGAATTGTTTTTCTAATTATTAAGGAAAATGGAAATGAAAATTTATTAAAAGACGTGGTAATCGGGCTTCGTAATTTTGGTTTCGACGCCCGGTAAGTTATATACGGTTTATTAAGCGCTTCCTGTGAATTTGGTTGAAAGCGGATGTCATTTGAATTGACGGTGTTTTCGGGCCTAAATATCCTAAAATTTGAAGTTTATGAAGTTAGAATGAAAATGAATGATTTTGAGGTTTTGATTCATTGTATTTGAAATGTTGTTTTGGGCGATTGATCGCTCGGTAAGTTCGTATGAAGGTTGTTGAGTTAGTGTATGTGTTTGGTTAGCGAGCCCGGGGCTGGAGTGAATTCGGAGGTGGTTCGGGGGTGTTTTGAACTTAGTAAAAATTGCAGAAAATGCTCAGTTCCTGGTATCTGGTAACATTGTTTCCTATTTAGTGAAGATCGCATAGTTCTCTCCGCGATCGCATAGGTAAATTCAAGAGCTGTTTTTGTTCATGGCGATCCACCCAGCCCTTGTGCGACCGGAATGCCAGCCTTCCCATCCCCTATGCGATCGCATTGTCTCTTGTTCGCGATCGCACAAGAGCATGTTTTCTTACCCCAGTCATATTTCCTCTATGCGTTCGAACACGCCTTCCGCGATCGCAATGCTTTCTCCCTTTACCCTAACTGCGTCGAGTGCCTTCTCCGGATCGGCATAGGGCAATTTTTGCCCGTCATATTTTTAATTTCAGAACAGTATGGTCCGCGAATTTTCATAAAAACTCTGAGTTTCTTCTTCTCCAAGAACCCTTAGTCTACCGTTGAAGCTTTCTTTCATCAAGCCTTTTTGGTAAGTAAATTCCACTTATTTCCTTCATTTTCTCTTCATTGATTAGTGGAGTTTCTTAAGCTAATCGTGTATGAGTGAAAATTAGGGGTTTTGGTAGATGTTAGGGTTTGGATGAATTTTGGGTGATTCAACCTCATTATTTGGGTGAATTTAAAATAAATTTGCATATTTGAATGTTGGTTATGGGGTGATTGGGTTTTTGGTCGGTCTCGTTGTATTTGGACCATTGTGGGCCGGTGTCCGAATTTTGGTATTTTTTGGAAGAATGCTAGAAAATTCATATCTAGGCTATGGGATGTTGCCATTGGATTTTATTGATTTATTGAATTAATTATGCCTGATATCATTGCTTCGGAGTCGCGATTGTAGAGGAGAGGCGGTATTTTGAGGATTGATTGCTATTCTTTAGACCGAGGTAAAGTGTTTTGATCTAACTTTGGCTTGAGGAGAATAGGATTAGAGTATTATTTGCTAAATTTGCTAAATGTTGAGTACGGTGTATAGGCATGGTGACGAATATCTATACACGGTGTCTGATGACGTGAGTCCTTAATTTTGTGCTTATTTGGATTCGGTCAGTGAACTCTTCCTTGTTAAATTATGGTTTCTATATATGATATGAGGAGGGGAGAATGAAGCAAGAGTAAATAGTGGAGTTGTAAAACCTCTTAGGAGGCGTTGGCTCGATTTTTGACTTGATGTATAAAGTAAGAAATGAACCGTATATAGAAGGAGATGTGTTATTCCTTGCCGGGATGTTTTCGAGTACTTATTTGGTTATCTCCCTTGCCGGGATTTAGCTGTTGGCTTTGTTCTCCCTTGCGGGATATTATGTGTTTGTTATCGTCAGCCTCTCCGTTTGGTGTGATTGTTGGTTTGGGTGATCGAGAAAGTGATTATCCAGAAGGGTCATTGCGTTGCTATGTTTTGGATTATATTTGCACGAATGGATAACATTTCTGCCATGTTTGACTATTATTGGCATCGAAGGAACTTCCGTGCCAATGTTTTGATGTAGTATTCTGCAACGAAGGAACATTCCGTGCATGTTTTGGATTATGATTTGCACGAAAGGAACTATTGCCGTGCATGTTTTATAAGTTCATAAAGTAGTTTCCATGTGATTATAATGCACGAAGGGACATTTCCGCATGTCGATTTAATTACTCAGTTGACTTTGTAGTTGCAAAGCAGTTTCCATTCCTATTTTGTGACCTTGTCGTTCTAAAACTGTTACAACGCCCTACACAGCATGGCTCCCCTCCTCTTAGACTGTTAATTTCTGTATTCCTCTAGCTGGTGTGTTATGTGATTATAATATAATATATATATATATAATATATATATATATTATTTTAATATATAATAAATATATATTTATGATTTTGTTTGGTAGTCCACGTCTAGCCTCGTCACTACTTCGCCGGGTTAGGCCAGGCCCTTACCACACATGGGTCGGTTGTGCTGATACTAACTCCTGTGCATCTTTGCCACAGATCCAGGTGTTGGAGCAGCAATTTGAGTAGCAGTAGCATTCTGGGAGCGAGTTTCCAGTCCAGGGACATTCGAGGTAGCCTTGTGACGTCTGCAGGCCCGGAGTCCTTTCTATTTTATTCAGTTTGTTATCATTGCACCGTAGCAGACAATTTTGTGTTTCATTCAAACCTTGTATTTAGTATTCTCTAGACGTTCGTGAGTATTGTGGCACCAGTCTTGGGTAGAGGATTGTTAAACTTCCGATTTCTTTTAGTAAATTTTATTTGAGACTTCCGCTTTATTTGTTAAACGCTTCATTTTGTTAATATGTTGATGTTGCTAAAAGAGTAATTGATGATTGGCTTGCTAGCTCCCATTGTAAGGTCCGCCATCACGACTCCCGAGGGTGGGAAAATCCGGGTCGTGACAAGTTGGTTGGAGCAGAGGTTAACATAGGTCCCACAACTCACCGGACAAACTCGGTAGAGTCTGAGGATCGGTACGGAGGACAATCTGTATTTTATCCCCAAGAGTAACAGAGTTAGGAAAGTTACACATTTTGTTCTTTCTTGTCGTGCGGTTTCTATTTTTCATGTACCGATTGAATTTCTCTAATTCTGTTCCTCGCAGATGGCGAGAACAACGTCTTCTTCCCTTCTACCGCGCGCAGTTCGAGCCACAGCGCAGCTCAGTGGCGGGAGGCCTCGGGTTGATTTGGAGGAGGAGGTTCCAGCCCGCAGCCCGGTGGGCCCAGCTCAGGTCCCGAAGGGGTTCTTGCATCCCAGTTCTTCAGGGACGTCTAGTCGATTGGTAAGGCTTCGTGGAGAGTGTCATTCGAGCGGTTTGCTTTCCAGGAGTTCAGCTACGGTGGCAGATCAGCCGGGTACAGTGGTCGGCCGGGAGTGAGAATCACTTTTCAGGAAGCGGCCAATGTGGGCCGTAGAGTTGAGGTGGTCCCTGCCACACGGGGGCGGTATAGGTCCGATAAGCCGTCATTGTAGGCAAGATTCAAGTGGTACTCGTCTGGAGTAGAGGTCTTATGGTAGAGCCGTTCTAGGCCCTTTCAGTCAGCTCCCATGTTCACCTCATGGTACTTTCAGGTGGTCATTAGGGTCCGACGGGTCAGCCTCAGTTCCCTCAGGTCGCGTGGATGTTATGAGTGTGGCGAGTATGGTCATCTCAAGAGGGTTTGCCTGAGGTTGAGGGGTGCTCAGCCGCAGCAAGCGAGGTTCTTGCCATGCTTGTGGTGATACCGAGGACATTGTAGATAATTGCCCTCGAGTTTATGGCAGCTTCCAGCATCAGAGTTCTTCGTGCTATGATTCAGGCACCGGAGGTTCACAGCAGCTAAAGGCGGTGGCAGAGGTGTTAGAGGTGGAGGTAGAGGTCTAGAGGTGGAGTTTCAGGTTGCTAGAGGTAGAGGCCAGCCCAGCAAGCTAGGCAGAGGCCTGAGTCTTCAGGTGCAGACATTCAGGTACCAATTCTGATTTGTATTAGAGATAGCTTCATCGCTATTTGGACCTGGGTCTAAGTTTCATATGTGTCGTCTTTATTTTGCACCTACCTGGCTATGCCTAGTGATTGCTTTTGGGTATCCATGTTTATGTATCTACACTAGTGGGTGATCTATACAGTGGTCCGACTGAGTTCATCGTTCCTGTGTGTAGTGTTGAGGGTCTTTAGACGTGTTGATTTGTTGCTTTTAGAATGGTGGATTTCGACGTTATAATTAGGGATGGATTGGCTGTCCCCGTATCAATGCTATCTGGATTGGTCACGCCAAGACCTGTTGACCTTGGCTTTGGAGATTTGCCCCGATTGGAGTGGAAAGAGGGACCCCAGGACATGCCACCCGCAGTGTTATGTTCAATATGTTGCAAGGCTCGACGTATGGTGAGAAGGGTGGTGTTTAGCTTTATCTGGCGTATGTTCGCGATTCCAGCACGAGTTAGGTGCCTTTTATTGCTCTGTCCTATTGTTCGGGAGTTTCCCCCGAGGTTTTTCCTTCAGACCTGCCGGGTTGCCGCCCGCAGGGATATTGATTTCTGTACGATCTGGCCCTAGGCGACGTAGCCCATTTCTTTCTGCGTATCGTATGGCCCCGCAGAGTTGAAGGAGTTTAAAGACCAGTTGCAAGACTTGCTAGAGAAAGGGTTTTGAAATCAGGCCTAGTGTTTCCTTGGGGCGGCGCCGGTGTTATTTGTGAAGAAGAAGGATGGATCGACGAGGATGTGCTTGATTACCGTCAATTGAAACAAGGTGACGATGAAAGAACAAGTATCCACTGCCGAGGATTGATGAATTGTTTGACCAGCTTCAGAAGTGCGAAGGTGTTTTTTCAGGGATATACTTGGGATCTGGCTACCATCAGTTGAGGATTGGGATCCGATGTCCTAGGTCAGCTTTCCGCACTCAGCATGGGCTTTATGAGTTTTTTGTCATGTCATTTGGGTTTGACCAATGCCCCGCAAGCATTTCATGGAGTGATGACCGAGTGTTTCATGCCTTATGTTGGACTTTGTTCGTGAAGTCTTTATGATGATATTCTGGTGTATCTCCCGCAGCCAGGAGGAGCACGGCAGCACTCAGAGTGGTTCTTCAAGACTTTGAAAGGATAAGTCAGTTTATATGCTAAGTTCTGAACTGTGAGTTTGTTGAGTATCGGTTGCATTTCTGGGTCCATGTCGTATAGCAAGAGGGTTATTTCAAGGTGGACGCCGAAGAAGATGAGGCAGTCAAGAATTAGCTCGCCCAGCATCAGCTACATAAGAATCGGAGTTTCTTGAGGTTAGCAGGTTATTGACCGTCGATTCGTGGAGGGGATTTTCAATCTAATTGCAGCCGCCGATGACCAGATTGAAAGAAGGGTTTCCAGTTTCAGATGGCAGATGAAGTGTGAGGCGAGCGTGCCAGAGCTCAAGGCAGCTCTGACCTACGGGACCGGTAATTGGTTTTTGCCACAGGTTTCAGGGGCTTATACGTTTTTATTGTGATGCTCCGTATTGGGCATTTGGTGCGGTATTGATACAGGATGGCGAGTCACTGCTTATGCTTCGAGGCAGTTTGAAGATCCCACAAGAAGAATTATCCGATCCAGTGATCAGAGTTTGGCAGCCCATTAGTTCATGCTTTGAAGATTGGAGGCATTACTTATTGGGTGTGACGTGTGAGGTGTGTACACTGATCACAAGATCTGCAATCTTGTTCAAGAGAAGGAGTTGAACTTGAAGGAGCGGAGGTGGTTGGAGCTATTTTGAAGGATTGATGTTACTATTTTGTACCACCCGGGAGTAGCCAATGTGGTGGCCCATGCTTGAGTAGGAAGTTCCCGCCAGATGGGTAGTTTTGCTTAATATTCTGGTCAGCCAGAGAACGGCTTGCTTTGGATATTCCAGGCCTTGGCCAATCGGTTTGTGAGGTTGGACATTTCTGAGCTGCAGAGTGTTAGCTTGCCGGTCCGCTGTTCTTCCATTATTGGAGCGTATTCCGTGATCGGCAGTTTGATGATCCATTTTGTGTGTCTGAGAGACACGGTGCAGCGTGGAGGTGCCCCACGAAAGTGACCTTAGATGATGATGGTGTTTTAGATTGTAGGGGCGAGTTTGTGTGCGCAATGTCGATGGGATTCGAGAGTTGATCTTTAGGGAGGCCCATAGTTCTCGTATTCTTATTACCCGGGCACCGCGAAGAATGTACAGGACTTGCGGCAACATTATTGGTTGGCGTAGGATGAAGAAAGAATTATTGTATTGCATATTTGGCTCGATGTTTGAACTGTCAGCAGGTCAAGTAAGGCAAATCAGAGGCCTGGTGGTTTGCTTTAGAGGATTGGCTTTTCCCGCGTGGAGTGGAGAGGATTGCCATGGATTTTCGTTACTGGACTTCCGATGACTCGAAGAAGTTTATGCTATTTGGGTATTGTTGATAGGCTGACCAAGTCAGCGCATTTTATTCCTGTGCAGCATCTTATTCATCGGAGAGGGTTAGCTGCGAATCTACATCGGAGATGATTGTTCGCCTTCATGGGTGCTGGCAATCCTAATCATTTTGGATCGGGTGTTAAACGCAGTTTACCTCGCGCTTACTGGAGAGCAGTTCAGCAGGAGTTGGGTACCCAGGTTTAGTTGAGCAAAGCGTTTCCATCCTCAGACGGCGGCCAGTCCGAGAGCGAAACTATTCAGATATTCGGAGATATGCTCGAGCTTGTGCCATTTGATTTTGGAGGCTCGTGGGACCAGTTTTTGCCTTTAGCAGAGTTCGCCCCACAACAACAGCTACCAGTCCAGCATTCAGATGCCTAATATGAGGCATTTGTATGGTAGGCGACGTCGGTCTCCAGTCGGATGGTTTTGAGCCCGGAGAAGGCCGTTATTGGGTACAATATTAGTTCAGGAGGCCTTGGTAGGGTCAAAGACATTCAGGACGGGCTTCGTTTCGGCTCAGTCGGGCGGCAAAAGAGTTATGCGGCAATCGTACAGTTTCGAGATGTAGCTTTTTCATGGTTGGTGAGCGGGTCTTGTTCCGAGTGTCGCCTGTGTAAAGGGCGTGATTGAAGATTTGGGAAGAAGGGCCAAGTTAAGCCCTAGGTTTCATTGGCCATTTTGAAGATTCTCGATCGTGTGGGGAGGGATGGCCTTACAGACTTCCTTGCGCGTTTGTCAGCCGTGCATCCAGTGTTTCACTGTCATGTTTCGGAGTCTACGGGCATCCAGCCCCACGTGTTTGAATTACAGCACTGTCTCAGGTTGGACAAGGAATCTGTCTTTTCAGGTCTTCTTTCTTTTATCCGTTTCGAGGACGAACGGTTTGTTTTAGAGGTGGAGGATGTCGACGACCAAAGGGTCATCACCTTTCCTCATCAGTCGCGTTTCGAGGCCTTGAAAACTATTTTTTTACTTGCCTCAAATTTGCGTCGCAGTTCCGGGCGCGTACCGAAAGTTATATGTTAAATTCTGATGAAATTTCAAATGTTGGCCTTTAAAATGATTAAGTTTGTAATTTTTAGGTCACATTTTTTGGTAAACAGACCCGGACCCGTGAATTTGACGGTCCCGGAGGGTCCCGTAGAAAATTATGGAACTCGGGCATGTGCCCGGAGTCGAAAATTCGAGGTCTAGAGCCGAAAAGAATTTTTCTGCGAAATTGTTTTCTGAATTATTAATAGGAAAAAATGGAAATGAAAATTTATTAAAAGACTGTGGTATCGGGCTCGTTTTTGGGTTTCGACCGCCGGTACAGTTTTATATATGGTTTAAAAGCGCTTTCTGTGAAATTTGGTTTGGAAAAGCGGATGTCATGTTTGACGTGTTTTTTCGGACCCTAATATTCTAAAATTTGAGTTTATGAAGTTAGAATGAAAAATGCCTGATTTTTGAGGTTTGATTCAATTGATTTTGATGTTGTTTTGGCGATTTGAATCGTCGTTAAGTTTTGATGAGGTTTGTTGAGTTAGTGTTGTGTTTTGGTTAGGAGCCCCGAGGGATCGGGAGTGATTCGGAGTGGTTCGGGGTGTTTTTTGAAACTTAGTAAAATTGCAGAAAAATGCCTCAGTTCGGGTATCTAGTACGTTGTTTCTATCGATCGCATAGATTCTCCCGCGATCGCATAGTGTAAAAATTTCAAGAGCCTAGTTTTTTGTTTAGTGCGATCGATAAACGCCCTTGTGCGACCGCAATGCCCAGCTCCATCCCTAATGCGATTGCATTGGTCCTCTTCGCGATCGGCATAGAGATTTTTTTTACCCAGTCATATTTTCCTTTATGCGCTTCGAACACGCTTTCGCGAATCACAATGCTTTTATCCCTTTAACCCTATGCGATCGCAGTGCCTTCTCCGCGATCGCATTAGGGCAGATTTTTGCCCAGTTAATATTTTTATTTTCAGACAATATGGTCCGCGAAATTTTTCATAAAAAACAATCCGAGTTCCCTTTCCTTTCTCGCAAGACCCTTAGTCCTCGTTGAAGCTTCCTTTCATCAAGACGTTTGGGTAAGTAAATTTCCCTTTCAATTTCCTTCATTTTTTCCTTCATTGATTATGAGTTTCTAAGCTAAATATGTAATCTACGAGTAGAAATTAGGGGTTTTTGGGTAGAGTTTAGAGGTTTGGAGAAATTTTGGGTGATTTCAACTCAATTTGGGGTCGAATTTAAAACAACATTTTGCATATTGAACTCGTGGGGTTTGGTGATGGGTTTTGGTCCGAGTCCTGTTTTGGACCATGTGGGCCCGGTGTCGAATTTTGGTATTTTTGGAAGAATGCTATGGAATTCATATCTAGGCTATGGGATGTTGGCATTGAGGTCTTTATTGATATTATTGATTAATTTAATGCCTAGATATATTGTTTTTCGGGTGGAATTGTAGAGGAAAGGCGGTATTTGAGGATTGATTGCTATTCTTTTGACTGAGGTAGTTTTGTCTAACTTTGGCCTTTGAGGGAATAGGATTAGCAGTAATTATTTGCTAATTGCTATGTTGAGCTACAGTGATTCACGGCATGGTGACGAATATCTATACACCGGTGTTAGCATGACCGTGAGTCCTTATTTGTGCTTCTTCGTGGGATTCGGTAGTGACTCTTCCTTGTTAATTGATGGTTTCTATCTTGATATGGAGGGAAATGAGAAGTGAAATAGTGATTTGTAAACTCCTTGGATGCGTTGGCTCGATTTTTGAACTTATCTTATAAAGTAAAGTGATGAACGTAATTCAGAAAGAGAGTGGTTATTCCCTTGCGGGATGTTTTGAGTAATAATTTGTTGTTTATCTCCCTTGCCGGGATTTAGCTGTTTGGCTTTGTTTCTCCTTTGCGGGATATTTAATGTTGTTTTGTTCTATCCCTCGCCCGTTTAGAAGATTGTGATTGTTTGTTTGGGGGTGAGGAAGAAGTGGATGTAGGCACGAAGGGTCATTCCTGCCATGTTTTTGATTTATTTGCACGAGAGGGAACATTCCTGCCTGATTTGACTATATTTCGCACGAAGGACATTCCCCGTGCCATGTTTTGATTATAATTTGCCGCGAAGGAACATTCCGTGCCATGTTTTTGATTAATATTTGGCAACGAAGGAACTTACCGTGCCATTGTTTTTGAATTATATTTGAAGAAGGAATCATTCCGTGTCATGTTTTCGATTATTTAATTGCACGAAGTGGACATTCTGTGCCATGTCTTGATTTATTACTCTCGTTGACTTTTCGTAGTTGAACCGTTCATTCCTTATTTTGGTTGACATTGTGTTCTAAAACTGCCTACAATGCCCCTACATGATGCTCCCCTCCCTCTTGACATTGTTTAATTTCCTGTATTTCTCTTCTATTGCGGGTGTGTTGTGTTGTGGTGTAATATAATATAATATATATATATTATTATTATATA
>NW_017672728.1:0-3627 GCF_001879085.1 Nicotiana attenuata | reverse complement strand
TTTGTTTGGTAGTCCGGTCTAGCCTCGTCACTACTTCGCCGGGGTTAGGCCAGGCCCTTACCACCACATGGGGTCGGTTGTGCTGATACTACACTCTGTGCATCTTTTGCACAGATCCAGGTGTTGGAGCAGCATTTGAGTAGCAGTAGCATTCTGGGAGCGAGTTTCCAGTCCAGGGACATTCGAGGTAGCCTTGCTGACGTCTGCAGGCCCGGAGTCCTTTCTATTTTATTCAGTTTGTTATCATTGCACCGTAGCAGACAATTTTGTGTTTCATTCAAACCTTGTATTTAGTATTCTCTAGACGTTCGTGAGTATTGTGGCACCAGTCTTGGGTAGAGGATTGTTAAACTTCCGCATTTCTTTTAGTAAATTTTATTTGAGACTTCCGCTTTATTGTTAAATGCTTCATTATTGTTAATACTGTTGATGTTCGCTAAAAGAGGTAATTGATGATTGGCTTGCCTAGCTCCCATTAGTAGGCGCCATCACGACTCCCGAGGGTGGGAAAATCCGGGTCGTGACATTGGCCAAAGCCGATTAATTCAGACGCAGTCAAACGTTACTATGTGTAATCTTTATTGTTTTTCCTATATGATGTAATTGAACTACGTCTGACATGATTCCCCTTTAAGAGGGGATACGTAGGCAGCCTTATGGGTTCGGTCACAATTCAATAAAATTTTAATTTCCCCCGCAACTGGAAACTGGGGCAGAATTTTGAGGAGGCCCCCCAAAATTCCGAAGTGATTTCAGCCGATCATCGCTAGCAGCAGTCGAAAGCATCAACCCAGTAAACTGGGGCAGAATTTTGAGGAGGACCCTCAAAATTCTGTAGCAGGGAGGGTTGCAATGTCTTAAACCACGTCACAGTCGTCGGTTCATCTAAAGAAAAACTATTACTATTAATGTGTTTATGTTATGTTTTTACTAAATCATGCATGTTTATTGCTGAAATTGCCTTGTTTAACAACGCTACCCCAATGATGCATACAGTATCACCGAATCAAAGCCCAACAGGTCAAGCAGAGCCAGCGGGGATGCAAACTAACCTCCCCCTTTACAAAACTCACGATTTTTCTTTGGATGCGGGCACTTGGATTACGAAAGCATCTGACATACTATACACTCTCGAGACAAACCTTGTTCTGGAATACAACTCTCAGAACTGTTGCACTTACCAACATTTTCTATCCACACACACCAGCAGCATTCCGTATGTCACTATATCCCCAACACTCACGATACCGCAATCTGCTATCAGCTAAGAAAACTCTATTACCATTTCCCCTTTTATTTCTTGCATAAGGCTACCATTCTGCCTTCCGAGACTAAAGTTGTCTCCCTCTGCATTTCCTGCATTGCATAAGGCTACCATTCTGCCTTCCGAGACTAAACGCTGTCTCCCTCTGCATTTCCTGCATTGCATAAGGCTACCATTCTTCCTTCCGAGGTTAAGCTCTACCTCCATTTACATTTGCATGGCTGAAAGATCGCCACCTTATCTACATTTGCATGGCTGAAAGATCGCCACCTTATCTACATTTGCATGGCTGAAAGATCGCTACATTATTTACATTCTGCATGGCTGAAAGATCGCCGCCTTATTTACATTTGCATGGCTAAAAGATCGCCACATTATTTACATTCTGCATGGCTGAAAGATCTCCGCCTTATTTACATTTGCATGGCTGAAAGATCGCCACCTTATTTACATTTGCATAGCTGAAAGATCGCCACCTTATTTACATTTACATGGCTGAAAGATCGCCACCTTATTTACATTCGCATGGCTGAAAGATCGCCACCTTATCTACATTCGCATGGCTGAAAGATCGCCACATTATTTGCATTTGCATGGCTGAAAGATCGCCGCCTTATCTGCGTTTGCATGAGTTGAAAGATCGCCACCTTATTTACATTCTGCATGGCTGAAAGATCGCCACCTACTGCATTGCATGGGCTGAAAGACCGCCAAATACTGCATCTCATGGGCTGAAAGATCGCCGAATTATCCGAAGGCGTCATTGTTCAGAGGCACCATTTGCATAGCCCGAGAACACCATGCCATGGCCTGAGGATCCCTGTTAATTTTTTGCATATCATTATTCAAAGGCGTCATGGTTCGGAGGCATCATCCCCATAGCCCGAGATCATCATTTCATGGCCTGCGAATCCTTTATTATGCGCTTCATGGCCTAGGACATCATGGTCTAAGGACGTCATTCTTACAGTCCAAAGACAACCTTCATGGTCCGACGGGAATTTGCATCATGTTTAAATTTACGCACCATATATGCTTGTATTGCTTATTTGCAGGTAAGCCGATAAGCAACGGCCATCTCGGCAGGAGCGATCCCGCTCCGGTTCCCGCAGCCATATCAAACCTAAACCTGCCACGCACCAGACCCTAGATATTGCGTTCGCTCTTGAAAAGTCTCCATCGGCATACTCCGCCGACGGATCCTGAACTACATATGGCCTGATTCCCGCAAAAACCAGGGATATGTAGGCAGCTCAGAAGCCAGGGTACGGCCTAAATCTTCTTCAAACCGTTTCGCTCGGTCAAAATTGGCCATCGTATCTTTACCCGACAACTCTTTCATCCTTCCCGGGTAAAGAGGGGCAGCTGTTGATACCCAATTTTTCCCTATATATTTTCTAAAATGCAAAATACTTTCAAAATAGCATATGTGTGCATATATAAGTATGTCCAAATATTTTACTATTTTTCCTTAATTTTCAAAGATTTTTTAATCAATTTATTGCCCTATTTTATTTAGAGAAAACCCAATAATTACCCCCAAAATTATCATTTTGGTGATTCAGTTATTGGATTCTCATATTTATAATATAGCTAAGATAATTTTTACATATTTTTACAAATTTATTTAGCATTTTTAAAGCTAAATTGCATATAATTGCAATATTAGCCTCTGTTAGATTTAATTACGTTTATGTCTATAAAAAATTAAGCCCAGTATCTTTTTAATTTGATAATCATGTACTATTAATTATTTTAGTACTTTTAATTTATTTCCAGAAGTTATTTTACTATTTTTATAAATCAAATAGGGAAAAGTGGCTATTTGAACGTTAGCCCATTTTCATTTCAGTTCTAACCTGATTTGGCACCCCAATTAAACCCAATTACCAAGACCCAATACCCCTTTAAACCGACCCATAACCCATTTAAATGACCCTCCCGGATCCCCTACCTAACCCTTTCAATCCTGACCGTTGATCATTTAGATCAACGGTCGACATTGGCCCTTTCCTAATTAAGCCCAAAAGACCCCCAAATCCCCTTCATTATTCACACCCCGCCGCCTCTGAATCCCCCGTCTCTCTCAATCCTCTCTCAAACCCTAGCCGTCACCCTCAACTACAACCCTAAAATCTCCCAAATCCATGGCTTCCAAGGCCATCGGAGGCCTGTATCCACCTCCTATAGCTTCTACATGCCCGATTATCATGGTTTCAAGGCTAAATCCTGGGAAAGCTTTGTCCAGACTTTGGTCGATTTCAGTTTTATGGTTGTCTCCGGTCATCTTTGACCTTGCTCCGGCCGGCCATGGCTATTCGAGTTTGACTCTGGACTCTCCTGCTTAGATCGATGGTTTTCAA
>NW_017672727.1:171500-172204 GCF_001879085.1 Nicotiana attenuata | reverse complement strand
TTGTTGGATAATCTTCGCAGAGTGCGCTTCTGCATAGCATTTGCAAGCTCTAGATATTTTCCTTTGGCCAAAAATTCCTTGATGTCGTGAAACCAAGGCTTTCCGTCTGCTTCTTCCTCGACATGAGCACAGTAAGCTGGCTGATTATGAATCTTTACTGGAATAGAGTCTATGAAGTTCTTATCTGGATGCTGAATCATGGATGATAGAGTGGCCAATGCATCGGCAAACTCATTCTGGACTCTGGGAACATGCCAGAACTCTGTCTTTATGAACCTCTTTCTCAACTCCTGTACATGATGCAAATATGGGAGTATCTTGGAGTTCTTGGTCGCCCATTCTTCTCGGACCTGATGTATAAGCAAATACGAATCTCCCATCACTAGCAACTCTTGGACGTTCATGTCAATGGCCATCTTGAGCCCCAAGATGCAAGCTTCGTACTCGGCCATATTGTTGGTGCACAGGAACCTGAGCTTGGCGGATACCGGATAATGCTGGCCGGTTTCTGATACTAGGACTGCTCCTATGCCAACTCCCTTGAAATTTGCTGCTCCGTCGAAAAACATCCTCCAACCGTCATAGGATTCTGCAATGTCCTCTCCTATGAAGGGTACCTCCTCATCAAGAAAATACGTCTTCAGAGGCTCGTATTCCCCGTCCACAGGGTTTTCAGCGAGGTGATCTGCTAGGGCCTGTCCTTT
>NW_017672727.1:155290-166817 GCF_001879085.1 Nicotiana attenuata | reverse complement strand
GCAATCTTCAATCCTCTTCAGGAACTTCTTTTCCAGCTCCACTATGCCCCGCTCCAGACAGATCAGTCGTTTATTGGCGCTGACAGCCATATCTTTCCATTCCCCAATTAGCTTTTGATTGGCTTCTTGTATTTCACGATGCTCATTTTCACATTCCCTCATCCTCTTGCGCAATTGGTTGTACTTAACCTGTACTTCAGCCGATTCGTCGATGACCCTATGACCTCGAACAAGCCCGGGTTGTCCTACCCTACTATGATCGTCCTCCAACCAGCTTGGATAGTATGGAGTATAACCAGCGTGGTACCTGTCTTGTTCTATGGAATCCTTTCCCAGGATGATTTTGTAGTGCCACACATGCTGTGCTTGACACCTGTACGGACTATCGTCACCCTAGAAGCCAGCCCGAAAATGACTCATCTTGTCGACCCTTGGTATAACCTGCTTCCTGCCTGCCTGTCTCATAACCCGGATAGGGACATATGGGTAGGTCCCTCTTAAACCGATCAATATCAGAAATGGAGTATCCCTAGACCGTATGATGAATTCTTCAGTAGGGAACCACTCAAACATCCATTGCACCGGGTCTTTAGTAAGATTGTCGAAGAGCTCAATGATGTTACATCCTGCAGTATTACATTACGATGATATTACGCTTCGTAGTATTAAATTACGACAATGTTGCTACCTTGTAGTATTGTATGTTGAATTTGTCGTAAGGTAATTGACTATCAGTACCAAGGAAAAGATTTATTTGGANGTAAGATTGTCGAAGAGCTCGACCCACTCTCTAGCATTCTCTGGTTGGGCGAACATGTTGGGCATATAATTCATCCGCTTTGGGTGATGAAAAGCGATATGATCATCCCAGTCTCTACGATGGATTTCCTGCCGGTACTTACCCCTTTGGAGGTGCTCCATAAGCCATAGTTGGAGTAGCAAATTACATCCCTTGAAATGTTTGGCCCCTTGTTGACATCTTTCTAGGGCTCGGTATATTTCTACAACTATCATTGGCACAAGGCTGAATGGCTGCCCGTTAATTCCTTCCATCAAGGTCTTGGTGACCATGGCCAGTCTGGTATGGATTCTTGCTTTCTTTGTTGGAAAAACTATCATCCCCAAGAAACAGAACATAAACACAAATACCCTTCGGTGAATGTGCCCCAATGAGGTGATAGCGAATTCGTTCGGATAGGTACGGTATGATTTGCTATGGCCGTACCTTTCATACAAATGGTCAAAGGTGTAAGACTTCTCCAAACACGTCAAGTCGGGATTCTTCTTTAGACCCATCATCCTAAGAAAACCCCTACCCTTACGATTTTCCGGCATTAGCAAACCCGGAGTTTCCCATGGTATCCCAGCCAATCCTCCTATCTCCTCAAGAAAAGGTGTCATCTCAATGTCTCCGAAGCGGAATACCGATCTATCACAGTCCCAAAACAAAGTTTCAGCTTCTATGATTTGTTGTTGGGTTGAATGTCTAGGAGAGAAGGCAGGTTTCCTTGATACTTCCGGACAAGAGTTTGATCGCTGGAATGGAGATCCTTCCACCAGCTTAGCAATTTGGGGTGAATATTGGTGACCATGCCGAATCTGGGGACTTCGTGCCTCATTCTGCAAAAAAAAGAAGGTTAGGCCCCTTTCCCCCACCTGACTCGACTATTTAATATCAATAATTAGCATAAGAAGCATTTAGTTCTCCAAATGAATGCACAGAACGTGGTAAGGTCCGTTTGGGTCTCAAGAAAACCCAGTGGACTTTGGGCAAGGCTATCTTAAAGAGTCATTATGCGGACAACATAACTGACTCGGCTAGGTTTGACCATGATGCATGCACAAATAAATAGAGTAGGGTTTCTATGTGGTTTTAGACTGGTACCCTTGAGCGGACAACTCAAGAGGGAAAGGCGCGTAACCGTCGACTACACTGTTGATCGACTGGTTTAACCGCAAATATGCCTTTGCCGGATTTAGGGGGTGATAATATCGGAAGAGCGCAACCACTCATTATAAGCGTTGCTAAGGTCTTTTGTTTGGCACGAGCGGAATATGATGTTGAAAAAATGCAATACAATAATTAACAAATTGTCATGTACTTTCACGTTCATAAAGTAATGATTACAATAATTGCTCGTAATTACAACAGTATTGAAGGAAAGCGGTAAGAGAAAGCATTAAAGAAAGAAACAAAGAACCAAGTCAGTTTCGCAGTAAAAGAAAGAATAAATACTTAAAAAAAAGTAAACACATGTAAAGAAGCATGAAGTCACAAATAGCATGAAATGGTAAAAGCCTTAAAGACATCCCCAGCAGAGTCGCCATGCTGTCGATGCCCCCTTTTTCTAAAGGCGAAATCGGGTTTACGACATTTGGGCAGACAACTCTATTCCTTTTGGGAATTTGGATTTTGAGATTTAGAAGAGTCGCCACCTAATGATTGAGTGAATTAGGACACGAAGGAGTAAAAAAAAAGAAAAGAACCAGAGAACGGGTAAGGGCTTGAAATTATCCCAGGGGGAAGGTGTTAGGCACCCCCCAAGATCCACTAGTGTGGTTCCCGGCCATGCTACAATTTGTGACTTTAAAGCGAATAAACATACAAGACAACTTCACATAACGATTACAAGTAGGATTGTATAAAGGTTAAATAAGCATGCTGAAGTTAGGGAATAGATGGTTTCATGTTCGTTTAAAAGAATGTATAAATGCAGAAAAATGAGGGTCAAGTAACGAATGCAAATAATCAGACAAAGAAGTAAAATGGGCGGAAGTTTTAAAAAGAAAACAGTGCTGGAAATTTTGAATTAAAGTGAAATACAAAGTTTAAAGAACTGGAAAACTAGCGTAAACACACATGGAGAGAGGGGGATCCTAGGTTTATAAATAACATGGATCATCCACGCAACACCCGGTAACCAATTATACGTGTGGTGTTATCACGTGATCATCATCTCCATGTCTACCCTTTCCCACCCCGTTTAAGGTATTAAAGCGCGGAATGGTCTCGTTACTTATTGCATGCTATTACCCGTCCCAATCCTATCAGTCTTGGAGGCATTGAGACTACTAATCCTAAAAGGGTAGGGAATTGGGGCTTTTCAGAGTTTAAAAGGATAAAAAGTCTAAGGCGACAAGCAAGAACACATAAGCAGTTAGGGGGAGAGCAAATGGCAATTAAGGCTCAAATAGGCCTCCTCACTTAAAAGAGCAGGTTTTATAGCATGACTTCAAATACTGGTTGTGGTCTGAATTAAATTTACGTAAAAGGGATGGCTGATTTATCACAAATTTTCAGATAAGAAGCCCGATTAGGCCTGCCTGCTGGTTGTAATTATTAAAGACTGGTGTAATTAATTAATTACCTAATGATTTGCCTAGGTGAAACCTATAGGCATGATATCTAACATGGTCAAAGATACTGATTTTAAAGGAGATTACTGACTTTAGAAATAAACCAATTCTGCGGATGTTAACAGCATTATTCCTGATTTTAGACTTTGCCGATGAATCAGATTTGAACGATTGCTCCTATAGGCATGAATTCTAAGCGTTGTTGATTTTAAAACGGTTACGAAAGTGCAGGAATCCTATGAACATGGTATCTAAGATGCAATTGATTATCTTTTAACCTATGGATTGTTTGCCTAATGACATGTGAATGTGCAGAAGTGCAGGAAACTTATAATCATGATTTCTATATGCAGAAGTGCAGAGACTTATAGACATGATTTCTAATGAAATGCATAACTTATAGATAGGATTTCTAACGCAGAAATGAAACAACTTATAGGCAGGATTTCTAATGCAGTGATGAAACAACTTATAGGCAGGATTTCTAATGCAGTAATGAAACAACTTATAGGCAAGATTTCTATATGTAGATGCATAAACTTATAGGCAGGATTTCTATATGTGGATGCATAAGCAAAAAAAAAGGCTGTGGTTGCAGAAATAAATACCTAAAGCATGATGTCTACCCACATGCATAACATGAGTGACCCTCCCCTTTTTACTATACTCCCCCAATAGTTATTACAAATTATTACAACCCGAATGAATCAAATAAAAGAAAAAATTACATCAGAAATTAAAGTTCCAACCAAGGAGAGCCTAATTCAGACTCCTAGTCTGAAACATGAGATAAACCAACTTCCAAAGATCAGATTTCCAAAGCCTTTCTCATCCTTTGGGTGTGTCAAAGTTCCAAGGAGCTTCATGAACTCCAGGCAGTGCTCACACCCAATTACATTTGCAGGATCAGATTGTAGTGCAGTGTGGAAGGGTCAGCCCTCAAATGTCCAAGTTCAGAGGGAACTCAAGGTCCCCAAGGAAGGGCTCATAGGAGGGGGGCAGAACTTTGAGTCTAAGAATAAGTATAAGTGCAATAGAGGGGGAATTAGGGAAAGCCATGACAAAACTAGTGGTCATGCCCAGCAATTAGGATGCTGGCACACCCTTGACCAGCCTGTCAGCTTGAGTTTGGGAGTTAGGACCTATTGAAGGTCAGGTTCAGACCTGGGCAGTAATTTGGATGCTGTCAGGCCATGAACTTTAACTCAGCACACATAGGGGAATGGGGGTATGGGGATTTATAGCAAGCAGTAAACATAAAAGCAAGTAATATACAGAACATGAGCAACAAGGTAGACAGAATAGAGCAACTGTAAAGTAAACACATAGGGAAAGAGCTGAAATCAAAATTGAGACATACCAGTTTCAGGGAAAACAAATAAGTAAAAACAGCAGTCTTGAAAAGCCAAGTTGCAAGCAAAGCAGTACAAAAGTCTCAGCAGAGAGTAGAGAGTTTGAAAGAGTATTGTGATTGAAAGTATGTGTGTGAGAGTATGAGTATTGGACTTTAGGATTCAAAAGTTTAAAGTTCTAAAGTTGTAAAGCCCTTGTTCAATGCAGAAGGGTCGAGCCCCTTTTATAGTGCAGCAAATAAGCAACGAAAGGTAAGGAAATAACATTGTAATCAGTCTCCCTTTAGTTAAGGGATTATGATTTCAAACGGGTAAAAACAATTAAGGAAAGGGGTTTGAAAAAATATTTTCCTAGCAGTATAATAGAGGGTAAGTACATAGAAGCTATTTAAGGCAACAAACTAATAGTACACGGTTTGTAGAAAAAGGAAAGGGAATCAACCAGTAAAATCAAGATTTCAGCCTTTTACTTGAATGAATCAAGTCAGGAAAGGGGTAAAGAAAGGTTCAATTAGGGAAAATCAGTAACAATCAAGTAAACACAATTAAAGGAATTCGGAATCAATTAGTAGTTGGCAAAACCTTTTTTGAAAGAAGAGTTATCATATATAAAGCACACAAATATATGGATCAAGAAGAAACTGTCAAGTTATTTAGAAGAGAGTTTAATCAAAGAGAAGTTCAGAATCATAAGCAAAGAGATACAAGTTCAATTTGCAGACTCATAGTGAGTCTGAGAGTCCAGGGTCCCAAAGTGGAACCCTAAATTGAATGCAAAAATCAAATTCACCAAAGAAAACCCCCAATCCTAGGGTTTCAAATTGAACCAAACATGAAGGGGAGGAGGCAAGCCATTGAAACAGACTCGAAGGTCTGTTCAGGGCCTCATGAGAAACAAAACAATATGATAGCACGTTTGGAATAACAGAGGAAGAAAGCTAATTCAAGATCATAAAGAACATTTTTTTGGAGAAAACTCGGAACTTAAACAAGTTCAGAAGAAAGAGATGATACACACTTAAACAAAAGTAGATGTAGCATGTTTAGCAAGAATACGAACATAGTCGAGTAAAACAAACAAAAAAATAAAAGAATCTCAACGGTAAACACACATAGTAAAAGACTAAAGGAAGCATAACAAAGATTAACACAGGAATAACACGTATAGTAGAAAAAGAAAAGTAGAAAGATAGTACATGCGTAGTAAAAAGAAATCACATGAACATGACATAGACAAACACACATAAAGCAAAGAAGAAGAAAAATCAGGACGATTATTGGAAAAATCCTTTCAGAAACCCTAAAATCGAAGACGAATGATTTTGAAAAGAACTTTTGGGGAAAACACTTTAAATGTCAAGTAAAACATAGATACAACATAGATCTAAGCAAACAACAAGGAAAGAACCTCGAAAAGCTTAGGGTTTTGGAAAACCCTAGTAATGAGAAAGGCTTGGAAAAAAGTCCGATCCTTAGTCGGAGAGGTCAGGAATCAGGCTCCTGAGTCTTGAATGTGAGGCCCCGTGGAAATTTCCACTCAAAACCCGAACCTCGTAGTGCCAAGTTAGGGCCAGGTGTTGAGGAAGCTACTTGGGAGGCCGAGGATGAGATGAAAAAGAAGTATCCACATCTGTTTGAATAGTCATGTAACAACTTTGATGCATTTAGCTCCTATGAACTCTTATCTTTTGGCTAGATCTATGTAAAATCGTTTCCCCTTTTTGGTAATGTGATTGCCTATACGGCCTTGGTTGGTGTTGTACAAGTTACATTATGTTTATGAAATATGTTTATGCTGTTAGGATATGATCCTGGGGCTCTCTAACAGGGGGATAAGCCCAAATACAAAGGAAACTTTGACGAAATTTATCGGAAATTTAGGAAGTTAGCTAAATTTGGGGACTGGCAATATGTTTCAGGTTATAAAGAACAGAAGATTGCACTAAGACTGTTAGTAGGTGAACCTTGATCCTCATTCGAGGACGAATGATCTTAAGTGGGGGAGGATGTGAAGCCCCGCGGAAATTTCCACTCAAAACCTGAACCTCGTAGTGCCAAGTTAGGGCCAGGTGTTAGAACCTCGGACCGCATTTCCGTCGCATACCCAAGCAGAGTGTTCAGATTTTGGGAACCGTTTCGCGGTCCAATCTGCGGCCCGCATTTCCATTATTTGCGATCGCAGATCCGACTCGGGGCTCCAATTTTCTAATTTTTAACCTGACGCCCCTATCGTTATATTCGGTATTATAGCTCGTTTTGAGCATTTCCTGAACATTTCTAGAGTGAGGGAGAGGGATCTAAGTGAGAGAAAGTTCTCCCCATCAAATTACTCCATGGAATCTTGCTAAATCCTTGAAGCTAATCAAGTGAAGGCTCCTAAATCTTCACCCCAAGAGGTAAGGCTCCACCACCTCAGTTCATATTTGTATACTTAGCTATATGGGGTCCTTAGGGAAGTAATTCATGGGTATAAAAATGAATCTCTTGCATGCATACCACACCATAGGACATTGGAAAGTAGTAAACTAAAAAGATGGCAATTGGGGGTATAGAATGATATAAATTCTTCTCAAAGGGGCCTAAGATCATAATGCACCTCAAGTGTTCGATATTATGCTTGAACCAAGCTAGAATCTCAAACTCGTCTCTAATTTCCGGTTTAATTTGTAATTCTTGCATCGTAGATCGAAGTAATAAGAATTCCGGAATTTGTAAAGAGTGAGGAAGCTATATTGAGGTATGTATGGCTAAAACCCCCTTTTATTAGAAATTGGGTGTACTGATTATTGTTTCACATTGATTGATTTGCAATTTATATACACATATACATGAAAGATGTGCCCCAAACGTGAGTAATGTACTATTCTTGATATTTAAGGAAGTATGAAGTATACAACCATGTGTTGAAATGCGTGGGCTATAAGCCAAAGTTCAAAACTGAGAATTTTCATGCTAACTATGTGAACACTTACATGTGCTTGCAACTTGAATTACTTTCGTATGTGCCTATGATCATAACTTAAAAGGTGAATATTAAAAAGGAAAATGATGTGATAAGTGTGGCCCAAAGTGCCCATGAATTGAATTGATACATGAAAGATGATTGATTCAAGTGAGATGATAAATGAGAAAGAAACCACGCCTAGGCAAGGCAGCCTAGCCGGTCGGGCCGTGATCGGACACCATGCTGCAAACATGGTGGTGATGTGCTGATATTGAATTTCGGATAAGGGAAATGAAATAGTGATTGAGATATATGCCTCCAATGAGGCAACCTAGCCGGACGGGTCGTGATCGGACTCCGCTCAAGATAGCGGTGGTATTGAGAACCGTGATGAACGTATAAAAGGAATGCCCCAAACTAAGTTATGGGAATTATGTGAATGATTTTATGATTTGCATATTTTATCCACCTATGTGATTTACATGTCATTGCTTGGTAGTTCTTTCTAGTAAAATGTTGTTTAGTTATACATACTAGTACTATTCCATGGTACTAACGCCCCTTTTGCCGGGGGCGCTACATTTTTAAATGAATGTAGGTGGCTCCATAGCGGATAGTGTCGATCGCGTGTAGCGGAGCATCCTCCTTCTCAAAGATCTTGGTGAGCCCCTTTCTCCTTCAAGGGGCTATATTGCAATCTTCTTATTTTGGACTTTCACTTTTGAGGTATAGCCGGGGCCTTGTTGCCGGCGTTGTCACATTTATCTTTTGTATCCTTAGAGGCTCCGTAGACATATATGTGGGTCATGTGCTGGTGTTGAATGGGTGTGCTATCCACGTTGTAATTCTAATCTTACGTTGCCTATGAATTGTAACTTTACGAGAACCTTGGAAACTAGCTTATCTACGATTTAATGTTGTGATCTAAACTGAACTAAAAATGTCGAATATACGATCTTCCTTTGCTGAATAAATGAAAGCATGGTCCTCTTATTAGTATGGAGTTGGGTAGGTAGTGTTTGGTAAGGCTTGCTCAGTTGGGGTCACTCGATTGAGTGCCGGTCGCGCCTCCCGAGTTTGGGGCGTGACAAACTTGGTATCAGAGCCTAAGGTTTTAAAGTGTCCTAGGTTGTCTCGGAGCCGTGTCTGGTAGAGTCCTTCTTATTGGTGTGTAGTCGACCACATCTATAAGTTGGAGGCTACTTGGGCATTTAGGAATAACACCCTTCTTTGATATTCTGGATCGTGCGGTGAAACTGTTTCCTTCATAATCAATGCATTGTTCTATCTTTCAGTAAATGGCACCTAAGAAGAAAGCGAGAATTAGACAAGGAGCCAATGCCACCCAGGAGTGGCTAATGATTCATTGCTTGATGTTGCGGGTGAGGGTATTGCCCTGCTATTACTCTGCCGGATCCTACTATTCCATAGTAGACTACCCCAGCTCCTACACCTACGGAGGGCACCACTATCCCTCCCGTTGATACTCCTGTTCCGCCTCTAGCCCCAGTTTCCGGTTCTGGTATTTCTGATGGGGATCTTAGGGGAGCTATTCAAATGTTGACCCAGCTAGTGGCTCTCAGGCCCAGAGGTCAGGTATTGCACCCAGTTCATCATCTAGCCAGCAAGGGGATTCCACCAGTTCCAGGGTGAACAGATTTCGTCAGTTAGACCCTCCAGTATTTTCGGGTGCCAATCCAGAAAAAGACCCCCAGGATTTCATTGATGAGATGAACAAGACCCTCAGGGTGATGCGCCAACTGAGACAGAGGGAGTAGAGTTGGCTACCTACCATCTGAAAGGGGTGGCCTATGCATGGTTTGAGTTATGGGAGGATTCCCGTGAGGAGGGGAGCCCTCCGGCCAGGTGGAGTGAGTTCGCAGATGCCTTCATAGATCACTTCCTTCCCGCTGAGACAAGGGCAGCCCGTACAGCAGAGTTCGAGAATTTAAAGCAAGGTAACAAGAGTGTGTGGGAGTACCACATGGAGTTTGCTCGCTTGTCCAAGTATGCCATTCATATGTTGCCCACGATGGAGGCCAAAGTGCGCCGATTTGTTCAGGGCCTTAGTTCTTTATCCATTAACGAGGCTTCTACGACTGCATTGAATTCTGAAATGAACTACGGGAAGATGGTCGCATTTTCTCAGGCCACAGAGAGTCGTAAATTGAAGAACAGAATGGAGAGAGAGGGTAACAGCAAGGCCTGGTCTACGGGCAACATGGGAGAATCACAAGGTGGGGGAAGATCAGCTTTCAGGGGAGGATCATCAGGGCCTTCCCAGTCTGTTGCACAATCTTCAGCCAGTGCACCGCCATCAGGGCCTAGCCAGCAGCAGTGGAGTCGTTTCAGGCCCGGTCAGGGCAACAGGGGATCCCATCAGCGGGATCGATCAGGAGAGAGGTGCCAGCAGCAGCAGAGGTCCCCGTGCCCCAAGTGCGGGAAGATGCACTCGGGGATTTGCTACATGGAGTTACCTATATGCTATGGATGTGGGATGAGGGGTCATATCCAGAGACATTGTCGTGTATCCCGCCAGGGAGCGGGCAGGGGCACAGCTCAGCCTTCCAGTCCAGCAGCTGCTACATCTTCAGCCCCCTCTCCAGCTCGAGGTACCCCAACACCCGTAGGGCATGGTGCAGCTAGGGGTGGTGCGCAGAGTTCAGGACGTCCCAGCCGATTCTATGCTATGAGTGACCGCCAAACTGCAGAGGCTTCTCCAGATGTTGTTACAGGTATTCTGACTGTCCAATCTCATGATGTGTATGCACTTATTGACCCCGGTTCCACCTTATCCTATGTTACCCCATTTGTTGCTATGGAATTTGGGATAGAACCAGAACAACTTCATGAACCATTCTCAGTATCTACTCCGGTTGGTGAGTCAATTTTGGGTGCTCGAGTTTATAGAAGTTGCATTGTTACGGTGCGGGGTAGGGATACCATGGCCGATCTTATTGAATTGGGGATGGTCGACTTTGATGTCATAATGGGGATGGATTGGCTTTATTCATGTTTTGCCAAACTTGACTGTCGGACCAGGACTATGAGGCTTGAATTTCCTAATGAGCCCGTTATTGAGTGGAGGGGAGATAATGTAGTGCCTAGAGGTCAGTTTATTTCCTACCTTAAGGCTGCAAAGATGATCAAGAAGGGGTGTATCTATCATCTAGTTCGGGTTATGGACACCAATGCCGAGGCACTTAGCCTTGAGTCTGTACCAGTTGTGAATGAATTTCCAGATGTCTTTCCAGATGAGCTCCCTGGGATTCCACCGGATAGGGAGATTGATTTTGGGATCGATGTAATGCCAGGCACACAGCCTATATCAATTCCACCTTACAGAATGGCACCAGCAGAATTGAAAGAGCTAAAGGAACAATTGAAGGATTTGCTAGAAAAGGGTTTCATCAGGCCGAGTGTGTCGCCATGGGGCGCACCGGTCTTGTTTGTAAGAAAGAAAGACGGATCGCTGCAGATGTGTATTGACTACCGGCAACTCAACAAAGTCACAATAAAAAACAAATATCCTTTGCCAAGAATAGATGACTTGTTTGATCAATTACAAGGTGCTACGTGTTTCTCGAAGACTGACTTGCGGTCCGGGTATCATCAGTTGAAGGTAAGGGAGCGGGATATTCCAAAAACAGCCTTCAGAACCCGGTATGGGCACTTTGAATTTATGGTAATGTCTTTTGGACTAACAAATGCCCCGGCAGCTTTCATGGATCTTATGAATAGAGTCTTCAAGCCTTTCCTAGACTCTTTTGTGATAGTGTTTATTGACGACATTCTGGTGTATTCCCAAAGTCGGGAGGACCATGCCGACCATCTCAGGGCAGTTCTGCAGACTCTTCAGCAACGTCAATTGTAT
>NW_017672727.1:149959-153008 GCF_001879085.1 Nicotiana attenuata | reverse complement strand
AGAAGAAGTATCCACATCTATTTGAATAGTCATGTAACAGCTTTGATGCATTTAGCTCCTATGAACTCTTATCTTTTGGCTAGATCTATGTAAAACCGTTTCTCCTTTTTGGTAATGTGATTGCCTATATGGCCTTGGTTGGTGTTGTACAAGTTACATTATGTTTATGCTGTTAGGATATGATTCTGGGGCTCTCTGACAGGGGGATAGGCCTAAATACAAAGGAAACTTTGGCGAAATTTTTCGGAAATTTAGGGAGTTAGCTAAATTTAGGGACTGGCAATATGTTTCAGGTTATAAAGAATAGAAGATTGCACTAAGACTGTTAGTAGGTGAACCTTGATCCTCATTCGAGGACGAATGATCTTAAGTGGGGGAGGATGTGAGGCCCCGTGGAAATTTCCACTCAAAACCCGAGCCTCGTAGTGCCAAGTTAGGGCCAGGTGCTCGCCGCGGCTCGGACCCTTTGAGCTGATCTATGAATTTAAAAACCAAGACTCCGACTCGAGGCTCCAATTTTCTAATTTTTAACCCGACGCCCCTATCGTTATATTCGGTATTATAGCTCGTTTTGAGCATTTCCTGAACATTTCTAGAGTGAGGGAGAGGGATGTAAGTGAGAGAAAGTTCTCCCCATCAAATTACTCCATGGAATCTTGCTAAATCCTTGAAGCTAATCAAGTGAAGGCTCCTAAATCTTCATCCCAAGAGGTAAGGCTCCATCACCTCATTTCATATTTGTATACTTAGCTATATGGGGTCCTTAGGGAAGTAATTCATGGGTATAAAAATGAATCTCTTGCATGCATACCACACCATAGGACATTGGAAAGTAGTAAACTAAAAAGATGGCAATTGGGGGTATAGAATGATAGAAATTCCTCTCAAAGGGGCCTAAGATCATAATGCACCTCAAGTGTTCGATATTATGCTTGAACCAAGCTAGAATCTCAACCTCGTCTCTAATTTCTGGTTTAATTTGTAATTCTTGCATCATAGATCGAAGTAATAAGAATTCCGAAATTTGTAAAGAGTAAAGAATCTATATTGAGGTATGTTAGGCTAAAACCCCATTTTATTAGAAATTGAGCTCCGTTGACGTTTACGAGGGTGTGGTAAGATTTGAATTGGTTGGTGTACTGACTATTGTTTCACATTGATTTATTTGCAATTTATATACACATATACATGAAAGATGTGCCCCAAACGTGAGTAATGCACTATTCTTGATATTTAAGGAAGTATGAAGTATACAACCATGTGTTGAAATGCGTGGGCTATAAGCCAAAGTTCAAAACTGAGAATTTTCATGCTAACTATGTGAACACTTACATGTGCTTGCAACTTGAATTACTTTCGTATGTGCCTATGATCATAACTTAAAAGGTGAATATTAAAAAGGAAAATGATGTGATAAGTGTGGCCCAAAGTGCCCATGAATTGAATTGATACATGAAAGATGATTGATTCAAGTGAGATGATAAATGAGAAAGAAACCACGCCTAGGCAAGGCAGCCTAGCCGGTCGGGCCGTGATCGGACACCATGCTGCAAACATGGTGGTGATGTGCTGATATTGAATTTCGGATAAGGGAAATGAAATAGTGATTGAGATATATGCCTCCAATGAGGCAACCTAGCCGGACGGGTCGTGATCGGACTCCGCTCAAGATAGCGGTGGTATTGAGAACCGTGATGAACGTATAAAAGGAATGCCCCAAACTAAGTTATGGGAATTATGTGAATGATTTTATGATTTGCATATTTTATCCACCTATGTGATTTACTTGTCATTGCTTGGTAGTTCTTTCTAGTAAAATGGTGTTTAGTTATACATACTAGTACTATTTCATGGTACTAACGCCCCTTTTGCCGGGGGCGCTACATTTTTAAATGAATGTAGGTGGCTCTATAGCGGATAGTGCCGATTGCGTGTAGCGAAGCATCCTCCTTCTGAAAGATCTTGGTGAGCCCCTTTCTCCTTCAAGGGGCTATATTGCACATCTTCTTATTTTGGACTTTCACTTTTGAGGTATAGCCGAGGCCTTGTTGCCGGCGCTGTCACGTTTATCTTTTGTATCCTTAGAGGCTCCGTAGACATATATGTGGGTCATGTGCGGGTGTTGAGTGGGTGTGTATCCACGTTGTAATTCTAATCTTACGTTGCCTATGAATTGTAACTTTACGGGAACCTTGGAAACTAGCTTATCTACGGTTTAATGTTGTGATCTAAACTGAACTAAAAATGTCGAATATACTATCTTCCTTTGCTGAATAAATGAAAGCATGGTAAGGGGGATTTGAGAGGGTTTGGGATTCAAAGGCGGCGGGCCAGGTGAGAATGAGGGATTAGGGTAGGTCTTTGGGGTTAAAAATGGTAAGGAGGATTTGTGGCCGTTGATCAAAATGATCAATGGCCTGGATCAATTAATGGGAATCGGGCGGTTTTTTAAACATTGGGTCAGGGCCGGGTAAATTGGAATTGGGCTGATTTAATTGGAGTAGAACTGGGTCAATGTAAGGGCTACAATTGAAATGAAATGGGGCTGTAATTGAAATGAAATGAGGCTAAATGTTAAATAGCCAATTTTTCCTTTTTATTTATAAAAAAATGTAAAAGATGATTTTAAAAGTAATTAAAAATACTGGAACAATTAATAGTGTATAAATATTAATTTTAAAAATGCTTGGAACCAATTTATAATTATNCTATTAATCTTAAAATAGGCTAAAACTGCAATTATACGCAATTTAGCCTTTAAAATACCAAATAAATTTGTAAAAATATACAAAAATCACCTTAACTATATTTTGGTATAAATATGAGAATAAAATAAATTATTCACCAATATTGATAGTTTTGGGGAATAATTACTGATTTTGTATTGCTAAAATGGACAACAAACTGATTTTAAAAATTGTTAAAAAATTAGAAAAAATACCAAAACACTCGGGCATGCTTAGATATGCGTACATATGCTATTTCGAAAGTATTTTGTATACGAAAATTATATAGGAAAAAATTGGGTATCAACACCCCCCCCCCCCCC
>NW_017672727.1:123382-149939 GCF_001879085.1 Nicotiana attenuata | reverse complement strand
CCCCCCCCCCCCCCCACCTTAGGATAACATAAATTTTTCCAGGTAAACCAATGATATATCGTCTTGCTCTATGATGTGCCCCAAAAAAAAAACTAGCAAGAGATTTTCAATATGGTGAAGGGTAGTTTTTGGTGGATAAATATGATATGTAAAGAGAGAGAATGCAATACTGACCTAATAAGGACTGCTCTACTCCCAAAGGAAAGAATCTTCCATTTCCATCCCTGAGTTGTGTTTGCTATTTTGGCAACCATATTCTCAAAGTAGCATATTTTCTTTCTTCCACGAAAATTGGACACCCCAAATAAGTAAAAGGGAAGTGGGAATGGGTATGATGTCCTCAATTATAAGGGATGGAGTATTAGAAGATACCATAAAAGCAGATTTCCTTTTGTTCACCATTTGGCCTGAGATTTGTTCATATTTCTCCAACTTATTCATCATCATGGCAATGGATAGCAAGTCACCAAAGGAGAAGAGGATGGTGTCGTCCGCATACGTGAGATTAGTGATTATAAGGAGTACATATCCACACCTCCAGTTCTGGTCCCGCCAGAACCAGGACGCTTGCTACTCTATCTGTCTGTATTGGATGGAGCCTTCGAATGTGTTATGGGACAACATGATGAGATAGGAAGAAAGGAGAAAGCCATATATTACCTAAGTAAGAAATTCATGCCTTATGAAGCGCGGTATTCTCTGCTTGAACGCACCTGCTGTGCTTTGACCTGGACGGCTCAGAAATTGAGGCATTACTTCTGTGCCTACACTACAAACCTCATATCCAGGATGGATCCCCTGAAGTACATATTCCAAAAACCCATGCCGATTGGAAGATTGGCCAAATGGCTGATACTATTAAGTGAGTTCGATATCGTCTACGTAACTCAAAAGGCAGTCAAAGGACAAGCATTGGTAGATCATCTTGTTGAGAATCCGATGGGGGGAGAATACTAACCTTTGAAAATGTATTTTCCTAACGAAGAAGTATCATTCGTAGGAGAAGACATCACCGAAGCATATGACGGTTGGAGGATGTTCTTTGACGGAGCCGCAAATTTCAAAAGGGTGGGCATAGGAGCCGTTTTGTATCAGAAACGGGTCAGCATTATCCGGTGTCTTCTAAACTCAGATTTCCCTGCACCAACAACATGGCGGAATATGAAGCTTGCATACTAGGGCTCAACATGGCAGTCGATATGAACATTCAGGAGTTGCTGGTAATCGGTGATTCAGATTTGCTTGTGCACAAAGTACAAGGAGAGTGGGCCACCAAGAATTCCAAGATATTGCCATATCTGCACCATGTGCAGGAATTGAGAAAGAGGTTTACAAAAATAGAATTCTGACATGTGCCCAGAATTCAGAACGAGTTTGCCAACGCATTGGCCACTTTGTCATCCATGATACAACATCCAGATAAGAACTACATTGATCCCATTCCGGTGAAGATCCACAATCAGCCAGCATATTATGCTCATGTCGAGGAAGAAGCGGATGGGAAGCCTTGGTTCCACGACATCAAAGAATACTTATCTAAAGGGGAATACCCGGAGCATGCCAATCACACTCAAAAACGCACACTCCGGAGACTGTCAAATCACTTCTTCCACGGCGGAGGGAACTTGCACAGAAGAACTCCGATTTGGGCCTACTAAGATATGTTGACGCAAAGGAAGCTTCAAAGTTACTTGAGGATGTGCATGCTGGGACGTGTGGTCCCCACATGAATGGCTTCGTCCTGGCTAAGAAGATACTCAGGGCAGGTTACTTTTGGATGACCATAGAGACGGATTGCATTCAGTATGTCCGCAATGCTTTCAATGTCAAGTGCAAGCCTACATGATAAAAGTACCGCCGAACGAGCTCAACGCAACAAGCTCACCTTATCCATTCGCCGCCTGGGGAATGGATCTTATTGGTCCAATTGAGCCCACTGCTTCAAACGGGCACATGTTTATTCTGGTCGCCATCGATTACTTCACAAAATGGGTCGAAGCTGCGTCTTATAAAGCTGTAACGAAGAAGGTTGTCGCAAATTTTGTCAAGGATCGTATTGTATGCCGATTCGGAGTTCCCGAGTCCATCATTACTGACTATGCCGTCAACCTCAACAGTGATCTGATGAAAGCTATATGTGAAGCTTTCAAAATCAAGCACAAGAATACCACAGCCTATAGACCTCAGATGAATGGGGACGTAGAAGCCGCCAACAAAAACATTAAGAAGATACTAAGGAAAATGGTAGAGAACCACAAACAATGGCATGAGAAGCTACCTTTTGCTTTATTGGGATACCGTACTACGGTTCGCACATCAACCGGGGCAACTCCTTACATGTTGGTTTATGGTACCGAGGCTGTCATCCCAACCGAGGTGGAGATTCCTTCTTTAAGAATCATACAGGAAGATGAACTCAGCGATGCAGAGTGGATAAGGAGTCGCTATGAACAATTGGCCCTTATCGATGGAAAGACGATGAACGCAGTATGTCACGGCCAACTTTACTAGAACAGAATGTCTAGAGCTTTCAACAAAAGGGCCAAACCAAGACAGTTCGCGCTAGGGCGGCTGGTATTGAAGAAAATCTTCCCACATCAAGATGAAGCCAAAGGGAAATTCTCTCCCAACTGGCAAGGTCCGTACATGGTTCACAGGGTACTGACTGGAGAAGCACTTATACTTGCAGAAATGGATGGTGAAATCTGGCCAAAACCAATCAATTCAGACGCAGTCAAGAGATACTATGCTTAGATATTTTGCATTTCTTCATCTGATGTATTGAACTACGCTTGACCTGATTCCCGTTTAAGAGGGGATACGTAGGAAGCCTTATGGTTTCGGTCATACCATAATAAAATTTTCATTTCCCCGAAGATTAGAAACTGGGGCAGAATTTTGAGGAGGACCCTCCAAATTCCGGAGCAAGTCCAGTCGCGCCAACATGTATTAGACGGTTAACAATCAGTTAGGAAACTTGGGCAGAATTTTGAGAAGGAATTCTCAAAATTCCGAAGGGAGTCCAGCAAGGCCTATTGTCTGCAAACGGTCAGAGATCATCCACCCAACTGGGGCAGAATTTTGAGGAGGACCCTCAAAATTCCAATATGAGAGAGCTGCAACGTCTCTGGAATGTGTTACAATCACTAGTTCATCTAAAATAATGTAATATTTCACTGTGTTTTTAAATAATAACTCTATTTTTTCAAATATTGCATATTTTCGAAAACTCTATTTCCATTATAGTCAGGTATCACCCAGGGGAACTCGAAAGGCTTTCAGAACGGAGCAAAGCAAAGCAGCCAACTGAAGCACGAACCGACCTTCCCCCCACAAAACTTACAATTGTTCTTTGAACGCAGGCACAACTGATGTAACGATAATGTCGGCAAATATATACACGTAGCTAACTGTCAACCAAGACATCAAACGCCGAACACATCTGCAGCTAAGACATATGCTACCCTTATTTGCTTCTTGCTCTTAATCCCTGCCCTGCATATTTGCATGAGGCTAATCCTTGCCTCCATATTTACAAGAGTCTAATCCCTGACTCCATGAGGCTAATCCTTGCCTCCCCATTTACATGAGGCTAATCCTTGCCTCCATTTTTGCATGAGTCTAATCCCTAACTCCATGAGGCTAATCCTTGCCTCCCTATTTGCATGAGTCTAATCCTTGACTCCATATTTGCATGAGGCTAATCCTTGCCTCCCCATTTGCATGAGTCTAATCCTTGACTCCATGAGGCTAATCCCTGCCTCCATACTTGCATGAGTCTAATCCCTGACTCCCTATTTGCATGAGTGTAATCCTTGACTCCATGAGGCTAATCCTTGCCTCCATATTTGCATGAGGCTAATCCTTGCCTCAACATTTGCATGGGACTAAGCAATGTCCCTCTTTTCACAAATATTGCTCTATTTTAGTACTATTCATTTGTTTTTCGATCGGGCAAAGCTCTGCCCTTCATTTCACAAGACTAAGCCTTATCTCGTTAACATCATATTATTGCATATCATGGGCTGAAATATCGCCAATCTGTTCGAAGGCGTCATAGTCTAAAGGCATCATCCTCATAGCCAAAAGACACCATGCCATGGCCTGAGGATCTCTGAACTTGCATATCATTATTCAAAGGCGTCATGGTTCGGAGGCACCGTTGTCATGGCTCGAGAACATCATTTCATGGCCTGCGAATCCCTCATTAAATAATTCATGGACCAGGACGTCATCTTTAACTGTCCGAAGACAACCTTCATGGTCCAAAGGGAATCTGCATCATGTTTAAATTATTGCAAATACGTTCGTAGCATCTTTTATCTACAGGCAACCAGTAAGCAACCGGTATCCTACCAGGAGCAATCTCTCTCCAGTTCCCTCAACCGTCCCGAGCTTTAACCGCTCACCTTAGCCGCTTCCGCATCGCGTGTCCATTCTTGCAGTAATCTCATCGGCATACTACGCGGATGAATCCAGAACTACACATGGCCTGATTCCTGTAAAACCAGGGATATGTATGCAACTCGAAGACCGGAGTTCGGCCTCTTCCCTTCAAAGCATCCCGTCCAGTCAAAATTGGCCATCATTTCTCTATGCGAAAATTCTTTCATCCTTCCCGGGTAAGGAGGGGCAGCTGTTGATACCCAATTTTTCCCTATATATTTTAAATACGTATAAATACTTTCAAAAATAGCATATAGATGCATATATAAGCATGCACAAGGGTTTTACAATTTCTCCCATAATTTTAGGAATTCAAATTGATTTATTTCATCCTCATTTATTCATAAAATCTCCAATAATTATTTCCCAAATTATTTCTATGATGATTTATTCATTTAATTTCTAAATTTATGCCAAAATATGGTTAATATATTTTTATAATCGCATTTTTTGTATTTTTAAGCTAAATTGCATATAATTGCAATGTTAGCCCATTTAACGTATAATTACATTTTATATGCGTATAATTGGTCCCTATATTTTTAAAATGATATATATATATTTCAAATAATTTTGGTACATAAACTATCTTCCAGAAATTGTTTATTATTTATTATAAATTAAATAGGGGAAAATTGGCTATTTAAATTATAGCCAGATTGGCATTTCAATTACAGCCTAAATTGAACCCAACCCCAGCCCAATTTCCTATTAAAATACCCGACCTAGACCCTATGCACACTTACTCGACCCGAAATCCATTAAATCCGGGCCGTTGATCTCCCAAATCAACAGCCCGTATTACTTCTTTCCTTTTTTAATTCCTAAGACCCTAACCCTAGCCTCATTTCCAAAAGGCCGCCGCCTCTGTATCCTCTCGTCTTCTCTCTTCTCTCAACCTAACCCTAACCTCCTTTCAACCGCCTCCCTTCTCCGGTCTTCTCCGGTGACCACCCTTCAACCCCAAGCCTCCAATGGCTCCTCCATTGCCTTGCTCATCTTCTCTGAGGCCTTCAAGGGCCCTCGGCTATGCCGACTTGTATCTAAGGTTTGCTGTTTTGGCTGTTCATGGCTACTCCGGTGTGATTTCGAGCAAAATCACATTGTATTTGTTACGATCTTTGAAGTTTCTAAACAGGTTCTTCCATCTCTTTTTGGGTTTCTTTTGAAACCCTGATTTTTGTTTGCATCTCTTAGATCTATGCTATTTTTAAATGATTCAAGTCTGTTCCTTTTATGTTTTACACTGTTCTTGAACCTCTTTTGCAAAAATCATCGATTTCAAGTTGTTTTACCTTCTTTTGAAGTTAGAGTTTTTCGGAACTTCTTCTACACTTTATTAAACCGATTCTTCATGTTTAAAACATCTATATCTTGCATATTTCAATTGATTCTATGATTTTACTCCTTTTTCAACTTGCATATGTTGAAAACCCTAATTTATTAAGTTCTAATTTTGGGTTTCTGAGTTTTTTGTTTTGATAACGTGTTCGGTTAATCTGTATGTTTCTATGATTCTGTGATGTTTGCCCTATGATTGCTTGTTAGGGTTCCTAATTATGGCTATCCCTGCCTATTATGTGATTTTACCCTATTTTTGTTCACCAATGTTTCCGATTCTTCACTTCCCCCGCTTGTATCATGCTTATTCTACTGATTCAGACCATGCTCTACACGAATCCCTAATTCATATATGATTTTTGTCCTACTCCACCTCTCAGAGTTCTGGTTTTTGCTTACTATGTGCTTGTTCTTATAAAGTTGTGCTATATCAGTGCTATTTTCTACTTTTGAATCCTTGAATCTTTGTGATTGATCCTTCACTAATTTCGTATGATGTCTCTACTGATTTTTACCTTGTAGAATGTTGCTGACCTTATTCCATGGTCAATTATGCTATTAATGGATTTCTTAAGTCTTTCCTTGATTGAAATATGCTGAACCTAGCCTCTATTACCTGTTATGTACTTGTACTATGCAGAAAATATTTCCTTATTTGTCATGTACAGCCTTATACGATTTCCTTCCTTATTTGTCATATGTCTATTACTGTTTGAAGTTAACTCCTCAATTAAAGGGAGTACTTACCTTGATTTCCTGACTAATTGATTCCGAGTTCCATAATTACTAATGAACTTTGATTTTTACCTTATTTGCTACTTGCTTTCAAACTATAAATACCATATTCTTTCATTAACACAACACGAACACTTTTTTTGGTTCAAAAGCTCTTTCTCTCACACATAAAACTTTCTGCTCTTTGTGTTACTTGCTTTTATTCTAAGTTAGCCGGCTGCAAGACAAGGCTAACTATTGTGCTCTCCTGCTCCTTCACTTTTGCTTACTGTCCTCTTTACTGGTATGTTCTAGTTTCAATTCAAGTTTCAACAACAACAGGGTTCTTTTATTGCTTCAGTTCATCTTGTTTCTAGTTTGCTTCTACTTATGGTTTTGCTGTGAAACTTGTAGTTAAGGTGATTACATAATTAGCATATTATGAACTCCCTTCCTTAGGATCAGTATGAGCATGTTCCCCTTTTATGTAGTCTGTTTTTTTCTGCACTATCTGGTTTATGGTATGAATCCCCCTCTATGTAGTTTACACTCTTGGCTTGTATGGTTCTGGAATTAGTCTTAATCATTTGGATCCTACTAAACCCCTTTAAGTATTGCTGGTTCTGTGACTGTGCTTGATCGGTTGTATTTGAGCATGTCTGTACCACTTCCTAAGACCTTGGCTGGTTCTGTGTTTACAATCATGTGTTTTATGTGTTCCCAATCCCCATCACCCTTATGTGTAGTTTCTTTCCTCTTGGCTTTGGTCCTGTGAACATTGCTGATGTGATTTTAGATTCTATGTTTGATTTACTTGATCATGTAACTCTCTCTTTTCAAAGCTGTTTTACTGCATGACCCTCTCTCTTATTCTACAAAATTGTTTCAAACAAGTCCTTTTAACACTGTTTTCTTACTAAAACCCTTTCAAACTATGTCAAGCACTCTCACTCTACTCCTAAGTCAATAAGTTTTGCCCCCTCCAGTATGTGTACTGCCTTGGGATGCTCTTGAGAACTCTCTGAACTTTGGCATACTAAGGCTGGCCTTTCCGCACTGCACTCATTCAATTTTGGTTACCAAGTCTAGGTGTTAGCACTGACCGGAATCCTTGAGATCCTTAGGGAACTTTGATGCACCTAGACTATGATATTGTCTATGGAATTGAGGCATTTGAGGCTATTGGAGGCTTTCGAAATCTGGGTCTAATTGAAGGCTCCCTATAGAATAACTTCTTATTTTCTTAATTATTTATGTATTTCATTCGTATGATCTGTAATAATTTGTAAACGAATGTTGGGGTAATTAGTGAAAAGGGGTGGGTAGTTACATGTTTGTGGGGTAATAGGGGTAGAAACCATGCCTATATGACTTTACATTAATAAGGGACGGGTAACAGCACGCAATAGAGATCGCTGACCAACCACTCGCTTTGCATGACCACTAAGGGGATGTGAAGGGTAGATATGGGATATGTTGACTACGCGCTAATGTCATGTGTAGCCCCTCATCGAGGAGTGTTTACCGGACATTGTGTGGGATGATCCTATAGGCTAACCAACCTAGGACCCCTCCTTTACCAAAAGTCTTTTTCTATTCAAAACCTTTTTTTACAACTTATTCAAAACCTATTTGATTAAACTATTTATCTATGGACTAATTTGTGAACATAAGTTCGACTGGGACCCACAGTTGTGAACCAAGAAGGGTGCCTAACACCTTTCCCTCGAGGTTATTTCGAGCCCTTACCCTAATCTCCGGTAATGCAAACCAATCCAAGAGTTAATCACTCTAGGTGCCCTAACGCACCGTAATCCGTTAGGTGGCGGCTCTTCAAATACCCAATTCCCAAAAGGAAACGAGTTATCACACCCCATGAAAATTTCGAAACCCGGACCTCCCTCCGCGAGGAAGGGAAAAAAGGGGGCGCGACACCATATGCCCTTTGCTTACCTTAATGTGAATTCACGTAGCCATGATCACTCACTATTATGTGGCATGGGGAAGTCTTGAGTACCCATAGCTTTGGCGTGCAACACTTGTACATGTTTGATCAAAAATTGTGAAGTGTTGTACATTGAGCCTTGGGTTTTAAGTGTGGGGTCATTTCATGACTTGCACGACAACCTTAGGCATATTTCTTGACAAGTTCTCACATTCATGCTTATTTGTGTTGTAGGATATTATGGCTCGTGATGGTTCTAGCAAAGGCAAGGGCATTGGTAAGTCATCCACCACTTCCCCAACGCCCAAAAAGCGAAAGCAGGGAGAAAGCTCTTCACGACAATCCAAAGGAAAACAGGTTGCTGAGGCATCACAGCAAGATCCATTACCCCCACGGCCTCGGTTGAAACTAGTATCTGATGTAGCTATTCCATGGCATATTGATTTTGTGCCATATGGGCGGTATGTATCCGAGATGGGGATCAATATCAAAGTTTTAGAACGCAACTTCCCGGATGTCCTCGGCCGATTACGAGCATAAAAATGGACAAACTCCTAGAATGCCCTGGACACACAAATTTGAGCATGGTTAGGGAATTATATGCTAATTGGAATTACCAATTGTCTAGGTCACATGTACGTGGCGTGGACATGCCATTAGATAGGAGGGCGTTATGTGATTTCTTGGGGGTTGAGAATGTTGACCCGATGAGGCTCCAAAAATTTGTCCCGAGCCCCAAATACACCTTGATACGTCATACTCTTTGTGGCATGGATTCCAATGCAGAGTGGATCAAGAAGCATGACGATGTTCACTTTTCGATGGTTCGCTCTGATTTTAACAAGACTGCCAAAGTGTGGCAGAATTCTGTACAAGCCAGACTTATGCTAGTGGAGCACAACAGCGACTGCACTCAAGCTAGAGTGTGCATATTCTTCTTGATGACTAGCAGACCCACTAATGTGGGTGAGATTATACTCGGTGAGATGGCCCGCACGAGATTTGGGCGGCAAATTAAGAGGTTCTTCTTTGGCAACCTACTCACCCGATATATTCTCTCCAAGGAGGCGCCGGAGTATCCTGGACATGATGAGGTAGTGGAGGCTCCGTTAGGGCTTTTGGACATCATATATCTGTTGAAGACATCGTCAAAACTTACTCCCGCAGCATGGATTGAACGAGATGGGAACTTCAACAGGTACCTCTATAATTCTCTGAATTTACTCATGAGCAGGGCTGGTATTTCAGACGGGGAGCATATGCATTAACGCAATGACTTGTCAAGTTCGTCCAAGGAGATGTTGGGGATTGCACCTGGCAGCCCCATTCACTCATCGGAGGACGTCAACACTGCCGAGGGCTCGGACTCAGAGGATAAGGTTGGTGAAGATATTATGGGGCCCATGGCTTTGGTGCCCCTAGGACCATATGATGATGTGCCCAGAGCTGCTGCTAGAGTGCACGCTGAGGAGGAGGACTCCGACTGACAGGGAGTTTTTTCTTTTCACCCTTCTCTGTTTTACATTTTTACTTGCATCGAGGGCTATGCATTTTTTAAGTGTGGGGTGGGAGGAATACTACCTGTGTTGTAGCTGTATCTCCTGTATCAACTTGTTTTAATTTGTTTCTTTTAGTAGTTTTATTATTTAGTGTAGTTTTAGTTTAGTTGCTTTAAAAAAACTAAAATAAAATTTGAAAAAGCTCGGACTTTTCCCAACGATGGATCTTTTGAACAATTTTCTTGAGGGATAAACTCCGATTAAAAACAACAAAAAGATTTTTTTTGTTTTTTTTAAATAGCTAGGTAGTATTCCTTGGTTTTTCTTTGGGCGCCGGTTCTTTTCCAAGGATGTAGCTCGAACCTGGTACTTTATTTTTTTTAGGAGTAGTTTAGAAAGAAACTGAGTCGCTCTGAGATACTCATTGACATGGTTGATGCTGGCACATTAGACTATGACATACATTCTATCTTTCCGTGTATTTGGTTTAAGTTGTGAAGCCTAAGTAAAGTAAATAGCCTATTTTGTGACGCTCTCTCTCAGTTGTTTGACTTGTATGCCACATAGTGTAATGTTTCTTAAATTCCTCAATTATGTGTGCTTTCTTGACTTGAGAGTTGAACAGAACCGTCTTGATTGAGTCATGTGCAACGTGTGTGTGAGGATTTGTGATTTTCTGTGCTATCCTATGTAGTCTAGAACTTGCCTCGTGTGTTAATCGAAGCAAACTTGTAAGTTGTGCTAATCTAGGAGATGACGGAGGCATTTTCTTGCTTGGTCATATAATGTCTTGTCACATAAAAATAAAATTTTCCGTTGCTAGCCCCTTTGAGCCTATAGACCTTTTCCTTGGCAACCACATTACAATCCATATCCCTGTTTCGTTCTTAATTTGATATTGATTGAACCTTTACCTCCTAAGGCACTTAGTCATTAAAAGAAGTAAGGTGAGATATTGGGGAGTAGATTTTGAGTGGAACCATGGAAAGGCCCGTTGGTGCACTAAAAGTTGAAATCAAAAGGCACTAGCCGATGAACTTTAATGTATGGAGTGTGTGAAGAAAGGAAAAAAAAAAGAGAAGAAAAAGAAAGAAAAAAAATGATAGTGAAAGTTTGTAGAAAAATACACACCTCCAATTCTTAATAATTTGTGCTAGTGGGAGTATAGAAGTGCTTAAATGAAAGTAAGGGCTATGTTGCATATGGTTTGTGACAAGTGAATTGGTTGAGAAGAATATGTTCTTGAATTGTAAATGTAGTGTATTAGTGCTTAGGAGGGTTAGTCACTATCTCAAAATGTATCATACCCGTCCCTTAGCCTACATTACAACCTTAAAGTCCTAATTGATCCTAGATTTGGCTAGCTTAAATTAGTAGAGATATACACTACGGACAAGCTTATGGTACGACCACGGGATGCATATGAATTCTTTGTGAGAGTGAGCGAATTTTGTTCAATTGTGTGATGTCCTTAATCTATATTCAAAAGCATATTTGAATGTGTGGACTAATCTATATTCACTCTTTTGTTTGTTGGTGAGGGCACATGATCTCATGAATGATTGGTAATGTTGTAACCTTTATTGTTGGGTGAGTACGTGAATTGAGGTTGCTTAGTGGTTACAAGTTGATTTTTGAGGTTGGGTGGTGACAAATAGGTTATTGGAATTGATTGAATTGAGATGTTATTTTTGGGCATGCTTAAACGGGAAGAATGTGAACTTTTGTGTGTTCATGCTTGTGTGCCGGTATTGATCATAGTAAAGGGTATAGTGTGTGGTTAAAAGTAAAAGTGCTCCTCTATAATTGAGACTTGTACGTAGTTGGGGGTTTATTTGATAGTCCCATTTCTCGAGGACGAGCCCTCCACCTACTCCTCTTCCCAGTCCTGTCAGGCACAAAAGCAAAAGAAAAATGGAAGATTCAAACAACTCAGCTGAACGGGTAGAGGTCACTCGTAGTGCTATGGTCCCCAAGGAAAACTGCCTCTCAGATAGAACAAAAATTACTGAAATTCCAAGAGAGCTTGATCAAGTCCGGAATTTGGCAAGTCTGTCATTTTCCCTCACTACTCCAGAAGTTACNAGCAATCGGGGGCGAAATGTGCAAAATTAGAGCCAAAACGGACGAAAACAGGGAACGGGCATATTTCAGCGCCACAGGTGGCGCCCAGCCCTACCTGTGGTGCCAGAAACAGAATCAAAAATTTTATAGCGCCGTAGAGGGCGCCAGGCGCTAGGTGACGTGAAAGTTCTCCAATTTCGCCCAGGATACGATTATTTCGGCCCTAGACCTACCCAACACGTATAAAATCAAGACTAAACTTATTTGTGGAGGGTAGGCGCCACTTTGGAGAGGGAATACACACAAGAAACATCTGGGAGCAAGAACATCTCAGATTTCTTCATCTTTTTCTAGTATTTTTAAATTATTCAAAAACTTTACGCAATTGTTTTCTTAGTATCATGCGTGGCGTAAAAACCCAACTTGTTTTGGGGTTTGGTGTATTTAGTCCACTAAATAATTGTTGTTTTAACGTTCGACAATAAACTTGATTACAATTACTAATATATGGTTGTTTCTCAATTCTGTGATTAATTGTTTATTGTCTGCCAGCAATTAGGTTCTATTTACTATTATGCTATGCTTAGGAAAGCCGTGTTTAGATTAGAGAGAATTGAAGAGAGCATGATCTTAACCCTTATGGGGGGAGGATTTGTGGTTAGGATAGGAATATACCTAGTCACCGTGCTTAATTAAATATTTTAATTTTAATGCGTTCTTAATATATTGATTCCATAGGAATATAGGTGTTAATCTATTTTGAATAGGCGAGTAGTACTTCAGGAGAAGGCTATGAGAGCAGTTATCGGTTAATTAGCAACCATGAGTGAATTGTATGAGAGGGAGAGTTAACAAGAACACAATAGGATTGGTGAATCGATCACAACCCTAGAATATTTGTCTTTATTGAATACATAACAATGATTTTACTGCTTGATAATTTAGTTATAAATTAGAATTATAGTTTAGTATAATCACATTCTTGAACTTGATTGTGGCTTGACTGAATAACAATCTTGGTGATTTTAGTGGGTAGTTGATACAAGTCTCTGTGGGTTCAACACTTGACTTATCATTTTATTACTTGTACGACCACGTATACTTACGTGTGCGTTCGGGAGCAACAAGTTCGAACAATTTAGTAGCCATTAAGGTTTTCGAGGGTTGATGTTATCGAAACCCTTTTGTAATTTTGTCGAGGGTAGCCTTGTTTAATCGGTTTTGTGAAATATTTGAAGGCCTATTTTATTACGAAACTCGGACGTCTTCGGACCGTGTTAGTTCGGCCGTAGCCTTTAACTCGATGTTTGCCCATTGGGCTTGTCTCTCGATTATACTTCAAACTTGTTCGAAGTATCAGTCCCCAAGTGGGGTGGCCGTTGACCTATAAAATCGAGGATTGCCTTTTTAAGATCTTAAGATTATGAAGTTTAAAAATTCGTGCATGTCAATTTTTGGATGACAGTCCCCGAGTACGGTGTTAATTGCTTGAGCTTTAGTTGCGATTAGCTCTGCTAGTTTTCGTAAAATATTGTAGGTACGAAATTGCAAAGTAGAAATTTTACTAAGGCATGGAACATCTGATAAGGAAAAGGTACTTCTTTCAATAGATCATTCATGCGTACATGTTTTGTCACTAGGGGTCAGGCAATCTACATGGGCACGGTTCGTTTGACCCTTTACAAAATTTTCCTATCAAGAGCCTGTTGATACGAAGAATCTTCTTTGAAAACATAAAATCCAAGGGTGATTCCCCCCAGTATTCGAGGTTGATTATAAAGAAGCCTCGTATACTGTTGAATTGTCCCTAGGTAACACATATAATTGTTGCCTCGCTAAAAACCTCGCCGGAAGAACCCATTTGGGATATAAACCGATATAAGGGAAAAAGAGTGCAATGAGTGCTTTAAAACCTAAGGTCTTCGTGTTGAAGAGCTTCTCAACGTCTTCAATCGAACACCCCCAATAAGTTAGCACCAGATACAAATAAAAAGGTAGAAAGTCATACCTTAGCAATAATATCGTTTGAGGAGTGATATGTTCCAATTGTTCTAAAATTGTTCGCCCTCCATTGTGCCAATTTTGTAAGATCCCTTTCCGATGACACCGAGGACCTGGTATGGTGCTTCCCAATTTGTGCCAAGCTTCCCTTCGTTCGAGTCCCGAGTATTGAGGGTGACTTTCCTCAGGACTAAGCCCCCTATTTTGAAGTGTCGAAGATTGGCCCTTCGATTATAATATCTTTTGATTCGTTGTTTCTGGGCAGCCATTCGAATAAGGGCGGCTTCCCGTTTTTCGTCTAACAATTCGAGGCTTGTGCTTATAGCCTTGAGGTTTGATTCTTCCGTTATGTATCGAAACCTGACGCTTGGTACCCCAACTTCAACCGGGATCAGAGCTTCGGCGCCATATACTAAGGAGAACGGTGTTGCCCCCGTACTGGATTTTGTCGTTGTTCGATATGTCCAAAGGACTTCAGACAAAATTTCTTTCCATTTCCCCTTAGCGTCGTTCAACCTTTTCTTTAGGTTTTGAATGATGGTGTTATTCATCGATTCAACTTGTCTGTTCCCACTAGGTTGATATGGCGTTGATAATATCCTTCTTATTTTGTGATCCTCGAGGAACTTTGCTACTTTGCTGCCGATAAATTGTTTTCCATTGTCGCACACTATCTCAGCGGGTATCCCGAATCGGCATACGATGTGATCCCAGATGAAGCCTATAACTTCTTTCTCTCTGACTTTCTCGAAATCCTATGCCTCAACCCATTTAGAGAAATAGTCGGTCATAAATACAATGAACTTAGTTTTACCTGGGGCCGATGGTAGAGAACCAATGATGTTTATCCCCCTTTTCATGAATGGCCATGGGGATAGGACTGAATGAAGTTGCTCCCCGGGCTGGTGGATCATCGGTGCATGCCTTTGGCATTCGTCACATTTTCGAACGAACTCCTTACTATATTTATCCATATTGTCCCAATCATATCCCGCTTTGATGACTTTGTGAACTAGTGATATGGCGCCGGAATGTTTCCCGCAAGTGCCTTCATGGACTTCTCGTAGAACATAATTGGTGTTCCCTGGTCCCAAACATACAGCTAATGGTCCGTCAAACGTCCTTCTATATAATGTTCCATCTTTAGCCAATGTGAATCAAGCAGCTTTAGTACATATGTCCCTCGATTCTTTAGGGTTCGATTGGAGCTTTCCGTTTTTCAAGTACTCGATATATTTATTCCTCCAATACCAAGTTAAGCTCGTGGAGTTTATCTCAGCGTGACCTTCTTCGATCACGGATCTCGAGAGTTGAACGATAGTCCCCGAGCTAATTTTGTCCTCCTCGACTGATGACCCCAAATTTGCAAGAGCATCGGCTTCACTATTCTGCTCGCAAGGTACCTGCTGCAAGGTCCATTCTTTAAAATGGTGCAAAGTCACCTATAGCTTGTCCAAAAACCTTTTCATTCTATCCTCTCGAACCTCGAAGGTTTTGTTTACTTGGCTTACTACCAGCAAAGAGTCGCACTTGGCTTCAATGACTTCCACCCCAAGCTTTTAGCTAGTTCAAGACTTGCAATCATAGCCTCGTACTCGGCCTCATTGTTAGTCAGCTTAGAAGGTTTGATGGATTGTCTAATAGTACTGCCCATGGGCGGCTTCAAAATGATGCCTAGCCCGGACCCCTTCACATTCGAAGCGCCGTCTGTGAAAAGGTTTCAAACCACCGATGATGTACCTGACTTTAATAAGAGTTCCTTCTCGACTTCGGGTACGAGGGTTGGCATGAAATCGACCACGAAGTCTGCTAAAATCGTGCTCACTGAGTTCGACGTCCCATTTGGCCAATCGGCTCGACAATTCGGCCTTATGCAAAACATTTCAAAGTGGGTAAGTGGTTAATACACATATGGGGTGACATTGAAAATACGGTTTTAGCTTCCTAGAGGCACTTATCAGTGCAAGTGCCAATTTCTCTAAGTGTGGATATCTAGTTTCTGCTTCTCCTAGAATTCGACTTACATAATGAATAGGGAATTGCATACCTCGCTCTTCTCGAACCAGGACACCACTTACCTCGATCTCTGAGACTGCCAAGTACAAGTAGAGGTTTTCATCTGCCTTTGGAGTATGACGCAATGGTGGGCACGAGATGTATCGCTTCAATTCTTCTAACGCCTGTTGGCAATTCGGGGTCCAGGCGAAATCGTTCTTCTTTTGAGTACAGAGAAGAATATATGACTCTGATCCGACGATCTTAATATGAATCGGCCTAAGGCAGCTATCCGCCCTGTCAGCCTTTGCACGGCTTTAACGCTGTCCACGTTAATGATGTCTTCGATAGCCTTGATTTTTTCGGGGTTGATCTCGATTCCCTGATTCGACACCATGAAGCCAAGGAATTTACCCGAACCGACCCCGAAAATGCATTTCTCGGGGTTGAGCTTCATTTTGTATTTTCTCAGTATCTCGAAGGTTTCCTGCAAATGTGTCAAATGTTCCTCTGCGCAGAGGGATTTAACTAGCATGTCATCAATATATACTTCCATTGTCTTACCTATCTGTTCTTCGAATATTTTATTTACTAGGCGTTGGTAGGTAGCTCCTGCATTTTTTAGCCCGAAGGGCATTACATTATTACAATATGTTCCATACTTGGTGATAAATGAAGTCTTTTCTTGGTCTTCCGGGTTCATTTGAATTTGATTGTACCCGGAATAGGCATCGAGAAAACTAAGGATCTCGTGGTCGGCTGTGGCGTTGATCATGCGATCGATTTTAGGCAGTGGAAAAGAATCTTTGGGACATGCCTTGTTTAAATCCATATAATCTACACTCATCCTAAGTTTGTTCCCTTTTTTAGGAACTACGACTACATTGGCTAACCATTCGGGATATTTCACTTCCCGAATGGACCCTATCTTGAGAAGTTTAGTTACCTCGTCCTATATGAATGCGTGCTTTACCTTGGACTGTGGCCTTCTCTTTTGCTTTATCGGTCTAAACTTCGGGTCCAAACCCAGTCGATGAGTGGTGATCTCCGGTGGGATCCCCTTCATATCAAGGTGGGACCAAGCAAAATAATCCATATTTTTAATAAGGAATTCAATGAGTTTTTCCCTGAGCTCGGGAGTTAACCCCGTGCTCAGGTATACCTTTTGATCGGGCAGGTGCTCGATCAGTATGACTTGTTCCAGCTCTTCGACCATTGACTTCGTGGCATCGGAGTCATCGGGAATTACAAAGGTTCGAGGTATCATATAATCATCGTCCTCGATAATTTCCTGCTGTTCCGATCTTGTCGAAGCCGACGACTCTGGTTGCTATTTGACCCTCTGTTTTTCCTTTGATTCTGGTCCCTCTATTGATGTTAGAGTTGACATGGCTATCACCTCATCGATTGCAAACATCTCTTTGGTTGCTGGTTGCTCGCCGTACACCGCTTTGACTCCTTTCGGTGTTGGAAATTTCAAGACTTGATGAAGCGTTGAAGGTACTGCCCTCATATTATGGATAGAAGGCCTTCCGAGCAGTGCATTATACCTCATATATCTTTCGATCACGTGGAACTTTGTTTCTTGGATAGTTCCAACCACGGTTACTGGCAACATGATTTCCCCTATGGTGGTTTCACTCGCCATGTTGAAACCATTGAGCACTCGAGCTACTGGCACAATCTGATCCTGAAGGCCGAGTTGCTCCAAGACCCTCGATCGAATAATATTGGCCGAGCTACCTGGATCAACCAACACACGTTTAAGTTGAATTTTATTCATAATAATAGACATTACCAGTGCGTCGTTGTGAGGCTGTTCGATCCCTTCTACATCCTCGTCGTTGAAGGATAAGGTATCTTCTAGTATGTAGTCCCGGGTACGTTTCTCCCTTGTGATCATGACTTTGGTGCGTTTAAATGTTAGACCCTGAGGGATATTGACCCCACCGACGATCATATGAATCACGTGTTGAGGTTCCTCCTGTTCGTTTTTCTTGTTTGCATCCCTGTCTCTGAAGTGATTTTTTGCTCGGTCACTCAAGAACTCTCGAAGATGACCTTCCTTGAATAAATGAGCTACGTCCTCCTTTGGTTGTCTACAGTCATCGGTTCTGTGACTGAGAATAGTTGTTTTCCCTAGCAACTCGATGGTATCTTTTGCAATATTTAGCTTCCAAGAAGAGGGTGAGAAGAGATTTCTGAGTCCTGAAGTTCCACCGTGCTTTAGTAGCAAAAGATGTGCAGATGTCATGCATTGACCTAAAACCTACCCCTCCCCCCTGTCGATGCCCCCTTTTTCTAAAGGCGAAATCGGGTTTATGACATTTGGGCGGACAACTCTTTTCCTTTTGGGAATTGGGTTTGAGATTTAGAAGAGTCGCCACCTAATGATTAAGTGCATTAGGACACTAAGAAGGAAATGAAAAGAAGAAGAACCAGAGAATGGGTAAGGGCTTGAAATTATCTCGGGGGGAAGGCGTTAGGCACCCCTCAAGATCCACTAGTGTGGTTCCCGGCCATGCTACAATTGTGACTTTAAATATAAAGAACAAATAAACATACAAGACAATTCTCACATAATGATTGCAAGTAGGAGAAGTATAAAAGTTAAATAAACGAGCTGAAATTTGGGACTAGGCAATTTCATAATTTATTTAAAAAATATACAAGTGCATAAAAATGGGGGTCAAATAATTGATACAAATAATCAAAAAAAGGGATGAAATGGGGCGGAAATTTGGGAGAGAAAAAAAACAGTACTTGGACATTTAAAGAGATTTTTAAATGATTAAAGCAAAGGACAAGGTTTAAAAGAACTAAAAACTGACAATTTAAAAATTCTGAAAGAAAGAAGTAAAGACATAAAGAGGGAGGGGGTCCTAGGCTTATAAATAACATGGATCACCCACGCAACACTCGGTAACCAATTATACACGTGGTGTTATCGCGTGATCATCATATCCATGTCTACCCTTACCCACCCCGTTGAGGTACTAGAGCGCGGAATGGTCTCGTTACTTATTGCATGCTACTACCCGCCCCGATCCTATCAGTCCCGGAACTACTAATCCTAGAGGGAAGGGATATTGGCTTTTGAAGTTTGAAAAGGACAAAATCTAGTGCGACAAACAAAATGCATAAGACCAGTTAAGGGGAAAACACATAGCAGTTAAGGCTCAAATAAGCCCCCTCATTCAAAGCAAAAATTGTTTAGCATGACTTACAAGTAGTGGTTATGTCTTTAATTAAACATAAATGAAAAGGGGGGAGGGTGGCTGATTTATTACATATTTTCAGATAAGAAGTCCGAATTAGGCCTGCCTGCTGATCGTAATTATTAAAGACTGATTTAATTAATTGATTACCTAATGGTTTGCCTAGGTGAAACCTATAGGCATGATATCTAACAAGGTCAAATATACTGATTTTAAAGAAGATTACTGACTTTAGAAATAAACCAATTCTGCGGATATTAACAACATTATTTCCTATTTTTAGACTTTAGGGATGAATCAGATTTAAACCATTGCTTCTATAGGCATGAATTCTAAGCGTTACTGATTTTAAAAAACGGTTATGTAAGTGCAGGAATCCTATGAGCATGGTATCTAGGATGCAACTGATTATTCCTTAACCTATGGATTGTTTGCCTAATGACATGTGTATATGCAGAAGTGCAGGAAACTTATAATCATGACTTCTATATGCAGAAGTGCAGAAACTAATAGACATGATTTCTAATGAAATGCATAACTTATAGAGAGGATTTTTGATGCAGTAATGAAACAACTTATAGACAGGGTTTCTAATGTAGTAATGAAATAACTTATAGGCAGGATTTCTATATATAGATGCATAAACTTATAGGCAGGATTTCTATATGTAGATGCATAAACTTATAGGCAAGATTTCTATATGTAGATGCATAAGCGAAAAACAGGCTGTGATTGCAGAAATAAATACCCAAAGAATGATGTCTACCCATATGCATAACATGAGTGAACCTCTCCTTTTCACTATACACCCTAATAGTTATTACAAATTATTACAACCCGAATGAATCACGAAAGAAATAAAAAAAATATATCAGAAAATAAAGTTCCAACCAAGGAGAGCCTAATTCAGACTCCTAGTCTGAAACATGAAATAAACCAACTTCCAAAGATCAGATTTCCAAAGCCTTTCTCATCCTTTGGGTGTGTCAAAGTTCCAAGGAGCTTCATGAACTCCAGGCAGTGCTTACACCCAATTACATTTGCAGGATCAGATTATAATGCAGTGTGGAAGGGCCAGCCCTCAAATGTCCAAGTTCAGAGGGAACTCAAGGTCCCCAAGGCAAGGCTCATAGGAGGGGGGCAGAACTTAGAGTCTAAGAATAAATGTAAGTGCAATAGAGGAGGAATTAGGGAAAGCCATGACAAAACTAGTGGTCATGCCCAGCAATTAGGATGCTGGCACACCCCTGACCAGCTTGTCAGCTTGAGTTTGAGAGTTAAGACCTATTGAAGGTTATGTTCAGACCTGGGCAGTAATTTGGATACTGCCAGGCCACGAACTTTAACTCAGCACACAAAAGGGAATGGGGGTATGGGGGACTTATAACCAGCAGTAAACATAAAAGTAGGTAATATACAGAACATGAGCAACAAGGTAGACAGAAATAGAGCAACTGTAAAGTAAACACATAGGGAAAGAGCTAAAATCAAAACTGAGACATGCTAGTTTTAGGGAAAAAATAAGTAAAAACAGCAGTCTTGAAAAGCCAAGTTGCCAGCAAAGCAGTACAAAAGTCTCAGCAAAGAGTAGAGAGTTTGAAAGAGTATTGTGATTGAAAGTATGTGTGGAGAGTATGAGCATTGGACTTTAGGATTTAGAAGTTCAAAGTTCTAAAATTGTGAAGTTTTCAAAACCTAAAAGCCCTTGTTCAATGCAGAAGGGTCGAGCCCCTTTTATAGTGCAGCAAATAAGCAACAAAAGGTAAGGAAATAACATTGTAATCAGTCTCCCTTTAGTTAAGGGATTCTGATTTCAAACGGGTAAAAACAATTAAGGAAAGGGGTTTGAAAAAATATTTTCCTAGCAGTATAATAGAGGGTAAGTACATAGAAGCTATTTAAGGCAACAAACTAATAGTACACGGTTTGTAGAAAAAGGAAAGGGAATCAACAAGTAAAATCAAGATTTCAGCCTTTTACTTGAATGAATCAAGTCAGGAAAGGGGTAAAGAAAGGTTCAATTAGGGAAAATCAGTAACAATCAAGTAAACACAATTAAAGGAATTCGGAATCAATTAGTAGTTGGCAAAACCTTTTTTGAAAGAAGAGTTCTCATATATAACGCACACAAATATATGGATCAAGAAGAGACTGTCAAGTTATTTAGAAGAGAGTTTAATCAAAGAGAAGTTCAGAATCATAAGCAAAGAGATACATGTTCAATTTGCAGACTCATAGTGAGTCTGAGAGTCCAGGGTCCCAAAGTGGAACCCTAACTTGAACACAAAAATCAAATTCGCCAAAGGAAACCCCCAATCCTAGGGTTTCCAATTGAATCAAACATGAAGGGGAGGAGGCAAGCCATTGAAACAGACTCGAAGGTCTGTTCAGGGCCTCATGAGAAACAAAACAATATGATAGCACGTTTGGAATAACAGAGGAAGAAAGCTAATTCAAGATCATAAAGAACATTTTTTTTAGAGAAAACTCGGAACTTAACCAAGTTCAGAAGAAAGAGATGATACAAACTTAAACAAAAGCAGATAAAGCATGTTTAGCAAGAATACGAACATAGTCGAGCAAAACAAACAAAAAATAAAAGAATCTCAATGGTAAACACACATAGTAAAAGAGTACAGGAAGCATAACAAAGATTAACCCAGGAATAACATGTATAGTAGAAAAAGAAACGTAGAAAGACAGTACATGCGTCGTAAAAAGAAATCACATGAACATGACACAGACAAACACACATAAAGCAAAGAAGAAGAAAAATCGGAATGATTTTTGGAAAAATCCTTTCAGAAACCCTAAAATCGAAGACGAATGATTTTGAAAAGAACTTTTGGGGAAAACACTTTAAATGTCAAGTAAAACATAGATACAGCATAGATCTAAGCAAACAATAGGGAAAGAACCTCAAAAGTCTTAGGGTTTCGGAAAACCCTAGAAATGAGAAAGGCTTGGAAGAAGGTCCGATCCTGAGTCGGAGAGGTTAGGAATCAGGCTCCTGAGTCTTGAATATGCCGGAGCATGGCCGGAGAAGCCATGAAATCAAAGGTCTGAGAAGATCGGAGAGGGAATCGTCGAGGTCAGGCCTCGAAGCTTCGAACAACCATGGCTTACTAGTGAAGATAGGTGAGTACCAACTATCCATGGCCTAAGAAGCCATGGATTCCGGTGACCGGCGGTTGAAAAGGGGGTAGGAGGAGGCTAGGGTCGGAGAGTTTTTGAGAGGATTTGAGAGGGTTTGGGATTCAAAGGCGGCGGGCCAGGTGAGAATGAGGGATTAGGGTAGGTCTTTGGGGTTAAAAATGGTAAGGGGGATTTGTGGCCGTTGATCAAAATGATCAACGGCCTGGATCAATTAATGGGAACCGGGCGGTTTTTTAAGCATTGGGTCGGGGCCGGGTTAAAATTGGAATTGGGCTGATTTAATTGGGGTAGAACTGGGTCAATTTAAGGGCTACAATTGAAATGAAATGGGGCTGTAATTGAAATGAAATGAGGCTAAATGTTAAATAGCCAATTTTCCCTTTTTATTTATAAAAAATAGTAAAGATGATTTTAAAAGTAAAATTAAAAATACTGGAACAATTAATAGTGTATAAATATTAATTTAAAAATGCTGGAACCAATTTTATAATTATAGAAATGCTATTAATCTTAAAATAGGCTAAAATTGCAATTATACGCAATTTAGCCTTTAAAATACCAAATAAATTTGTAAAAATATACAAAAATAACCTTAACTATATTTTGGTATAAATATAAGAATAAAATAAATTATTCACCAATATTGATAGTTTTGGGAATAATTACTGATTTTGTATTGCTAAAGTGGACAACAAACTGATTTTAAAAATCTTTAAAAAATTAGAAAAAATACCAAAACACTCGGGCATGCTTATATATGCGTACATATGCAATTTTGAAAGTATTTTGTATAAAAAAATTATATAGGAAAAAATTGGGTATCAACAGCTGCCCCTCTTTACCCGGGAAGGATGAAAAGTTGTCGGGTAAAGATATGATAGCCAATTTGACCGAACGAAATGATTTGAAGAATTTTGACTGAGCCCCGGTTCCTGAGCTGCCTACATATCCCTGGTCTTACAGGAATCAGGCCATATGTAGTTCAGTGTCCGTCGACGGAACATGCCGATGGAGATTTTTTTTCCAAGAGCGGACGAGATATTCAGGTTGGGGAGGATGGTCAGAGTCTAATAGGCTGCGGGAACTGGAGCGGGATTGCTCCTGCCGAGACGGTCGTTGCTAGCTGGTGTGCCTGCAACTGAATAATACTAAAATATATTGTGCGTAAATTTAAACGTGATGCAAGTTCCCGTTGGACCATGAATGCTGTCTTTGGACGGTTAGGATGACATCCTCGGACTATGGTGTCCTGGGCCATGAAACACATAATAAAGGATTCGCAGGCTATGAAATGATGCTCTCGGGCTATGAGAATGATGCCTCGGAACCATGATGCCTTTGAATAATGCGATGCAGAGATAAACGTGGGGTCCTCAGGCCATCGCATGACGTTTTCGGGCTATGAAAATGGTGCCTCAGAACAATGACGCCTTTGGACAATTTGGCGATCTTTCAGCCCATGAAATGCAGGATTTGGCGATCTTTCAGCCGATGCAAGACTTAAATGAAGTGGCGATATTTCAGCCAATGCAAGACATAAATAAAAATGGCGATCTTCCAACCGATGCAGGATTTAAATGAAGTGGCGATATTTCAGCCGACGCAAAATTTAAATGAAGTGGTGATATTTCAGCCAATGCAAGACATAAATAAAAATGACGATCTTTCAGCCGATGCAGGATTTAAATTAAATGGCGATCTTCCAGCCATGAAATGCAGATGGAGGTAGAGCTTAACCTCGGAAGGCAGAATAGTTGCCTTATGCAATGCAGAGAATGCAGATGGAGGTAGAGCTTAACCTTAGAAGGCAGAATAGTAGCCTTATGCAATGCAGAGAATACAGATGGAGGTAGTGCTTAACCTCGGAAGGCAGAATAGTAGCCTTATGCAATGTAGAGAATGCAGATGGAGGTAGAGCATAACCTTGGAAGGCAGAATAGTAGCCTTATGCAATGCAAAAAATGCATATGAAGACAGAGCTTAGTCTCGGAAGGCAGAATAGTAGCCTTATGCAATGCAGAGAATGCAGATGGAGGTAGTGCTTAACCTCGGAAGGCAGAATAGTAGCCTTATGCAATGCAGAAAATGTAGATGGAGACAGAGCTTAGTCTCGGAAGGCAGAATAGTAGCCTTATGCAGTGCAGAAAAATGCGAACAGTAGTACAATTTCTTAGCTGATGTCTTGATAGCTGATAGCTGATTGTGATATTGTGGCTACTGGGGATATCGGATAGTGGTTGTGAAGCGATAATTTCGGGAGTTGTATTCTTGAAAGTAAGAGTGTGTAAATGGATTTGCTGATTTGTGACTTGGGTGCCTGCATCCAAAGAAAAATCGTGAGTTTTGTAAAGGGACCGGTTAGTTCGCATTCCCGCTGGCTTCGCTTGACTGGCTCGGCTCTGTTTATGGTGATACTGTAGGTACCCTCGGGGCAGCGTTGTCAAACAAAGCGATTTCGATAATAGGCATGCATGAGTTTTGTTAAAGGTATAATATATGTGTGTGTATATATATATATATATATATATATATATATATATATATATAGATAAAGCTTTAGATGAACCAACGACCGCGACGTGGTTCAAATCAATGCGACCTTTCTTGCTACGGAATTTTTGAGGGTCCTCCTCAAAATTCTGCTTGCGGTAAATGGATGAAATTACTTCGGAATTTTGAGGGTCCTCCTCAAAATTCTGCCCCAGTTTCCAACTGCGAGGGGAAATGAAAATTTTATTGAATTGTGACCGAACCCATAAGGCTGCCTACGTATCCCCTCTTAAACGGGAATCAGGTCAGACGTAATTCAAATTACATAAGGAAATCATAAATGGTTACATACAGTATCACTTGACTGCATCTGAATTTATTAGTTTTGGCCAAACTTCTCCGTCCATTTCTGCAAGTATGAGAGCTCCTCCTGTCAGAACCCGATGAACCATGTATGGACCTTGCCAGTTAGGGGAGAACTTCCCTTTGGCTTCATCTTGATGTGGAAGAATCTTCTTCAACACCAGCTGCCCAGGTGTAAACCGTCTTGGTCTGACTCTTTTGTTGAAGGCTCTGGTCATTCTGTTCTGGTAAAGTTGACCATGGCAAACCGCGTTCATTCTCTTTACATCTATGAGAGCACACTGTTCGTAACGACTCTTTACTCATTCTGTATCGTTGATTTTTTGCTTCCTGTATGATTCTTAGGGATGGAATTTCTACTTTGACGGGGACGACCGCTTCCGTACCATAAACCAACATATAGGGAGTTGCACCAGTCGATGTGCGGACTGTGGTGCGATACCCTAACAAAGCAAATGACAGCTTCTCATGCCACTGCTTATGCTTTTCTACCATCTTTCTCGATATCTTCTTGATGTTCTTATTGGCGGCTTCTGCAGCTCCGTTCATCTGAGGTCTGTAGGATGTGGAATTCTTGTGTTTGATCTTGAAGGTTTCGCACATGGCTTCATCTAATCACTGTTGAGGTTGGAACCGTTATCAGTAATGACTGATTCTGGGATCCCGAATCGACAAATGATACGGTCACGGACAAAGTCTGCCACAACTTTCTTGGTCACTGCTCTGTAAGATGCTGCTTCAACCCATTTAGTGAAATAATCAATTGCTACTAGGATAAACCTGTGCCCATTTGATGCGGCAGGTTCGATTGATCCGATAACATCAATTTCCCATGCGCCGAACGGCCATGGCGAGCTCGTTGCATTAAGCTCATTTGGAGGCACTTTTATCATGTCTGCATGGATCTGACAGCGGTGGAACTTTCGAACATACTGGATGCAGTCCGTTTACATAGTCATCCAGAAATAACCTGCCCGGAGTATCTTCTTGGCTAAGACAAAACCGTTCATATGTGGACCACAGGTCCCAGCATGAATTTCCTCTAGCAGTTTGGATGCTTCCTTTGCGTCAACACACCTTAGCAATCTCAAATCAAGAGTTCTCCTATATAGGATTCCTCCGCTGTGGAAGAAATTGTTGGATAATCTTCGCAGAGTGCGCTTCTGCATAGCATTTGCAAGCTCTGGATATTTTCCTTTGGCTAAAAATTCCTTGATGTCGTGAAACCAAGGCTTTCCGTCTGCTTTTTCCTCGACATGAGCACAGTTAGCTGGCTGATCATGAATCTTTACTGGAATAGGGTCTATGAAGTTCTTATCTGGATG
>NW_017672727.1:89798-122911 GCF_001879085.1 Nicotiana attenuata | reverse complement strand
GGGAATTGGGTAGAGTTAGGGCTTTTTAATTATTTGGGAATTTGACCTCGTTTTGGGGTCGGATTTCAAAACAAATGATATATTCGGGCTCGTGGGTGAATGGATGATCGGGTTTTGGTCCGAACCTCGTGTTTTGACCAAGCAGGCCCGAGGTCAATTTTTGGGTTTTTGGGAAGAATGATTAAAAAGCTATAATTGAGCATTGGAATTGGATTGTTTAGCATTTATTGATGTTATTAAGTCGATTATGTATAGATACGATTGTGTTGGAGCCAAATTTGAAAGGAAAGGCGGTATTTGAGGATTGAGTTGGCCGTGGAAGTTTGAGGTAAGTGTCCGGTCTAACCTTAACTAGACGGATTAGGAGTTGTGTCCTATTTGCTAATTGCTTCTTGTTGAGTACGACGTAAGGCATGGTGACGAGTATCTATACGTTGATGTCGAGCATGACCGTGAGTCCTGAATTGATAGATGTTGTGTTCTTAAATGTTACTACGGATGCCTTAATTGATGATTCTCGATATTGAGCAAAGATTTAGTTTATTTTCGTGGATTTCATTTATGATTGAGTGTTGGTACTAATTGAGCTGAGTAGGAGTTGAGTTAGGATTGGTTATAGTTGATTCTCCCTTGCCGGGATGTTTATCTTGATATTGTTGCTCCCTTGCTGGGAAGTTATTAGATTACTTTGTTCCCTTGCCAGGAAGTTATTGTATTTCTTTGTTCCCATGCCGGGATTCCTTGTGATTTTGTGTTGGCTTGTAAATGGGATCGGGTGGTACGCCTACCAAGAGATATGATGAAATAGGATCGGGTGGTACGCCTACCACGAGATATAATGAAATAGGATCGGGTGGTACGCCTACCACGAAATATGATGAAATGGGATCGGATGGTACGCCTACCACGAGATATGATGAAATGGGATCGGGTGGTACTGTGACGACCCGACCAGTCGTCTCATGAGTTACCGCTCCGTTCTCCCTATTTATGCTTCTTTATGCTTCGTTATCCGTGTTTTTATGTGGTTGAGTTGATTGGTTTGAGTTCGGAGTGAATTTGGTAAGAAATGAGACGCTTAGTCTCTTTTAGGAAGGCTTAAGTTGGAAAAGTCAACCGGACGTTGACTTATGAGTTAGAGGGCTCGGATGTGAGTTCCGATGGTTCGGTTAGCTTCGGGTGGTGATTTGTGACTTAGGAGTGTGATAGGAAGTGGTTTTGGAGGCCCGGTGTAGAATTAGGCTTGAATTGGCGAAGTTAGTATTTTGGCGAATTCCGGTTGATAGGTGAGATTTTGATCCGAGGGTCGGAATGGGATTCCGAGAATTGCTGTAGCTTCGTTGTGTGATTTGGGATGTGTGTGCAAAATATCAGGTCATTTAGATGTGGTTTGGTTGGGTTTTTGATCAAAAGCGTGTTTCGGAAGTTTTTAGAAAAACTTAGGCTTGAATTCGATGTGAATTGATAGATTTAGTGTTGTTTGAGGTGTTTTGATGATTGGAACGAGTTTGAATGAGGTTTTAGGATGTGTTGGTGCTTTGGGTTGAGGTCCCGGGGGCCTCGGAGTGGTTTTGGATGGCTAACGGGAAGAGTTTTGGACTTGTGCAATTGCAGATTCTATGCTGCTTCTGGTGTTTTCGCACCTGCGGCTTAGAAACCGCAGGTGCGGTGCCACACGTGCGAGAGGAAGGCCGCAGATGCGAAGTTTGGCCTGTGGAGCAGTTTCCGCAGAAGCGGTCAATGGGACCGCATCTGCGAAGCCGCAGATGAGGAAATTTTGTCGCAGAAGCGACTTTTGGATTTAAATGAGAAACTGCAGGAGCGGTTGGTTGGACAGCAAATGCGGTACCGCAGGTGCGGTAAAAGGGGTCGCAGATGCGAAAACCCCTGGGCAGAAGGTATAAATGGTTCTTCTTCGTGATTTTTGAAGGGTTTATTCATTTTAACTTCAGACTTAGAGTTTTTGGGCGATTTTGAAGAGGGATTTCAAGGGAACTTTGATAAGGTAAGGATTTCGGACCTAAAACACAGTTCTATGGTGATATTTCATGAATTAGGACTGAAAATTAAGGAATTTTTGGACTAAAAATGGAGGTTTAGGGCTTGAGATTAAGAGAGTCTAAATTGGGGATTTGAGGGGTCAATTGAACTCTGATTCTTGTGTTTTTGATATGTATGAACTAGTGGTGAGATAAGGAATCTAATGATGTGAAAATTTCTGAGTTTCGAGAAGTGGGCCCGGGGCTCGGGTTTTGCTAATTTCGGGATTTTTGATATTTTTCTATTGTTTTCGCTTGGGTTTTGTCCCCTTAACCTATTGTGACGTATTCGTTCTGGTTTTGGTCAGATTGGACGCGCGAGGAGGCCGATTTGAGAGGCAAGGGCATAGCGAGCTAGAGCTTTAGCCGGTTCGAGGTGAGTAATGAATGTAAATGATGTCCTGAGGGTTTGAAACCCCGGATTTGCACATCGTAGTGCTATATGGAGGTGAGGCACGCGCTTGATGATGGGCGTGGGGTCGTTTACTATTGGGGATTGTGACTTGGTCCGTCCCGAGTGATGCTTTTACCACGTATTTGATTGAAGCTTAATTGATATCATCATTATTTGGATTGATTGCCATATATGGGCTTCGTGCCAACTATTTGAACCCTTCGGGGAGTTTTTATCACTATTTCCTCACCGTTTTGATTTACTTGAACTCAGTCGTACCATTTTCTTCTGTTTTACAACTCAGCCACTTTTACTCGGTTTTTGAAATTAAAATGATATGTTAAATGATGTTTTGGGCTGAGAACTACAGTTTTACTAATGCCCGAGGGGCATATATGATTTCTGGATCGAGTATGGCCAAGGGCCAGATGTGAGGATACTATGGGATCGGGCTGCGCGCCGCAACAGAGTTATACTGATATTGATATGAGGCCGAGGGCCTAGAATTGTGCCACGAGATGGCTTGTTATTGCGCTTGGGCCGTAAGGGGCCCCTCCCGGAGTCTGTACACCCCCAGTGAGCGTCGTCGACGATAAATATATGGATCGGGCTGCACGCCGCAGCAGGTGCTATAGAGTACCGTTCTATGAGATGATTTTTCTTTTAGTGTCTATCACTTGACTGCTTATGTGTTGCAGAATTTTCATATTTCGTTTTCCATTGGTTTACTGCTTTCATATTACTTATTTTAAACTGCCGTATATAGATTACTCTGTGTTTCTCCAGGATTTCTTATCTTCAGTCATTATTTATGCTTATTACTCACTGGGTCGGAGCACTCACATTACTCCCTGCACCTTGCGTGCAGATCCAGGTGCATCTGAGGCTGTTGAGGATTTTCAGCCGGGCAGCACATATCCGGGTGTATCGAGGTAGTTGCATGGCGTCCGCAGCCCTCATCTCTCCCTTCTATACTTTTGTTTTATCCATATTTCCTTGACTGATTATGTAATAGGCTGTTAAACTTGTATTAGAGGCTCAGACTTGTGACACCGGATCTGTTCGGGCTATGTAGTGGTATTATCATTTGAATTCCCGCATATTTAACTCTTGTTCCAGGCTTTTATTATGGTAATTGGGCATTTTAACTATGGTAGCTAATAATAAACTTTATAAGAAAACGGGTGAGGTTGTTAGTTGGTCAGGCTTGCCTAGCAGTGTGTTGGACCCCATCACGACCTGGGGTTGGGGTCGTGACAAGTTGGTATCAGAGCTTAGGTTACATGGGCCTCGCAAGTCATGAGCCGGTTTAGTAGAGTCTCGCTGTAACGACCCGACCAGTCGTTTTGAGCTCTAGCGCTCCGTTCAGCAGCCTGAGGCCGTGAGCAGCTTCATTTCAGGTATTGTGACTTGTGCGCGTGGTCGGAATTGAATTTCGGGAAGTCTAGAGTTGATTTGGAAAGAGAATTCCCATTTCGGAAGCTTAAAGTTGAAAGAATGAACTAGGATTGGAATTTTGAGTAAATGACCTTGGAATCGGGATCTGAAGGTTCCAGCAGGTTCGTAGGATGATTTCGGACTTGGGCGTATGCCCGGTTCGGGTTTTGGATAACCCGGGAGCGTTTTGGCGCCTATTGTGGAAGTTAGCATTTTTGAAGAAATTTCTTAAGTTTGGCTTGAAGTGCATTTTAGTGTTATCGATGTCCGTTTGGGATTCCGAGTCCGGAATAGCTCCGTATGGTGATTCTGGAGTTGGGAGCGCGATCAGAAGTGAATTCGGAGGTCCGTAGGTCATTTTGGAGCCATTTGGCTAAAGATAGAAATTTGAAGGTTTTTGAGAAGTTTGACCGGAAGTGGACTTTTTGATATCGGGGTCGGAATCCGATTTCGGAAGTTGTAGTAGGTCCGTAATGTCGAATATGACTTGTGTACAAAATTTGAGGTCGATCGGACTTGATTTGATAGGTTTAAGCATCGAAAGTAGAAGTTGGAAGTTCTAAAGTTCATGAAGCTTGAATCGGGGTGTAATTCATGATTTTCGGGTGGTTTGATGTGATTTGAGGCCTCGAGCAAGTCCGTAATGTGTTTTGGGACTGGTTGGTACAATTGGTTGGGGTCCCGGGGGGCCTCGGGTGGATTCCGGGTGGTTAACGGATCGAAATTGGGATTTTTGGACAGCTAAAGGATCTGGTTGCTGGTATTTTCGCTTCTGCGGTGGGTTAACCGCAGAAGCGGCCTCGCAGAAGCGGAAAGGGATCCGCAGGAGCGGATTTTGGTCAAAGGCTTGAGGACCGCAGATGCGGTCAAGGTTCCGCAGAAGCGGGACCGCATCTGCAGAGAAGTGAACGCAAAAGCGGAAGAGGGCATCTTGGAGAGGGCCACAGATGCGGTCAAAGTTCCGCAGAAGCGGGACCGCATCTGCGGAAGGGATGTCGCAAAAGCGAAGCAGGGCGGCCTACGGAGGGCCGTAGAAGCGGTAATTTAACTGCACCTGCGGAACCGCAGAAGCGGTCAAGGGACCGCAGGTGCGGAAATAGCTGGAGGCAGAAGGTTGTTTTAAAATCGGGATTTGGCCATATCTCTCATATTTTTCATGGCTTGGGCGATTTTTGGGGAGCTTCAAGAGGGGATTTTCGTCATCAACGTTAAGGTAAGTTATCCCCACCTATTTTGAGTTAAATACATCAACTATGTATGGATTTGAGCATTTAAATTAGTATAAATTTGAGGTTTTGGTGGAAAACCTAGAAAATTAGTAAACTTGGAATTTAGCCACGATATTGAGTATGGAATTTAGTGAAAATTATATATTTGAGTTCCTAAGGTCATGGGTAATCTTTATCTTCGAAAAATTTCGGATTCCGGGCACGTGGGCCCGAGGGCGTTTTGGTCAACTTTTCGATCGGAGTTAGGAATTGCTATAAATTAGATTGTAATGAACAATTGAGCATATATTAATGGATTTGCGTAACCGTTGGCTAGTTTTGGAGCGTGGTGCATCAATTGGAGTCTTCGGAAGGGCGTGGAATGCCGGTTATGGATCTTCGGAGCGAGGTGAGTCTCCTTTCTAACCTTGTGAGAGAGAAATGTCCCCATAGGTGAATTAATTGGATATTTGCTCCTATTTGTGGGGGCTACGTACGCACGAGGTGACGAGAGTCCGTGCGTAGCTACTATTATGCTATTGTCCGGGTAGTCTAGGACCCAAAAGCATGCTATACTTTGAATATTTGTAACCTTATGAATAGTTGAAATGCTTAAACCACCTCAAAATAGTAAATGAATTCCTAACAAGATGTAAACCTCCTTTTCTTAAATTGTTAAAAGAGAGTTAGCTTTTCTTTGAATAATTGCCCCATGTTGGCTCCTCGATTGAGTGTCTCTATGTGTTTATTTTGGAATGGGCCGAACGCCTCGGCAGATTAAATAGATGCATCTATAGGCGCGTCGTCGACCCTCAGCAAGTGCACAGTTTATTTCTGTTGGATTGGGCCGTCGCCTCGGCATGATGTGCGCATGCTTGTATTGCTGCCTTGAGCTTAATTACGTTATTATTGCCTCTTCATGGCTTGAAGTTATTTGGATAATTACGAAAAAGAATTAATTGTTTACTTGTTTCCTTCTTTTGGAAAAATCATGTTTGTAGAAATCCATAATTTAATGTATTACTGACCTCACTATTGGACCATTAGTAAGTGTCGAAGTCGACCATCTCGTCTCTACTTCTTCGAGGTTAGGCGGGATACTCATTGAGTACACGTTGTTTTCGTACTCATACTACACTTCTGTGCATTTTTTTGTTGCACAGGTATATGTAACTCTTGTGGCCTACTGGGCGTAGCAGCACGGATGATTTGGGGGCTAGGTGAGTTGCATTATTCGAGGCGGCCCGCAGCTAGTATAGCCCTTTTCAGTACATTGTATTTATTTCCTGTCCATTGTATTCCGGACGGATGTTGTATTTTATTTTCTTATCAGTAGATGCTCATGCACTTGTGACACCGGGTTCTGGGATGGTTGTAGGATTGTTAAAATCTACTTGGTTAAAGACATTATTCTTATTTCAATGAATTCCATTACTTGTTGTCTAAATGTATAAAAGGAACGATTCCCTTAAGTTTAAAACAAGAAGTTTCTAGTTATTGGTTGTTGGCTTGCCTGACAATGGTGTCCGGCGCCATCACGAACCTTAGTGGATTTTGGGTCGTGACAACATGGTATCAGAGCACTAGGTTCCTAGGGTCTCACAAGTCATGAGCAAGCCTAGTAGAGTCTCGCGGATCGGTACAGAGACGTCTGTACTTATCCTCGGGAGGCTGCAGGACTTTTAGGAGTACTTCCCTTCTTGATTCCTTATCGTGCGATTTGATCCTAGGAGGCGTATGCCTTTAATTCATTCCTACTCAATCTTACACGAAGCAAAGCGCTTGTTATAAATCGAGAATTGAAGAATCATAACGGTACTACGGATGTGGTGCGGGATGTTTCTCCCGGTGTAGTTGATTTGATTATTATCGTCGTCTTATGGAATGATATTTTAATGTTTCAGCTCAGTAATGGTACTTCTGAGGGCTTTGGGGCTAGGCACAAATTGCCACAATGCCTATGAATGACTGTTCCGCAGTAGTGATATGATGGTAGGATGTTTGCCCACGTGTCGGGGCGGTGAATGACTTGAAGGGAGGTTTACTCAGTGCTTAATCAAGAGATTCAGTATTTTATTCCCGGCAGGGGAAAGGCAAACGGACTAAGGATGGTCAGATGTGGCTGGTGGAAGTAACGAGACTTGGTATTTGCACGCGTGGTGGAGCTTTCTTCTATGATGGGGTGTCATTGTCCTAATTGAACGTACTAAGTTTGTCGGTGTTATGATCTGCTACAATTCGCCTTTGGGGCAAGATATTGTGAAATAGTATTGGAGATACAACTGTCAGATATAACAGGGTGCGGAGGTTCAGGATTGAATCAGTATTTCTAATGTTGACGGTTCGATAAAGATGACCTTCGGAAAGGTTTAAAGTTAGCACAATTGTGGGTTCAAGACCCACGAAGATAGATTTTTATTTAAGATAGCCACTGAATATCAAAGGACGAGGAAGGACATGTGGGAAGCGTCAGGCGGTGTTCAAAAATTCTAGAAAGGCCAGGTATATGAAGCAAAGGTCGAGTAGTCGATTAAGGGGATGAGTTCCGCCAAAGTGGGAGAGTGGCGGAGTTCCATATGGGCTTTGCAGTGGGATGATTTCACACCTTAAGGAATGTTTGGAATGATTTAGGATTTTAGTGGCTGGCGATTGAAGCCTACGGATAAATTAGGAGTATGGGCTATCATGCGGCAGGAGATTTGATATAACGGGACGGAGCTTCGTGAATGGAGAAAGGATACCACATAACGTTGGATTGGAGGAATATTGCCGCGCATTCAATTGATTTCCACGAAGGGTGAATGGACTTGTGCAGCTGGAGAGTGAGCTCGGACTCAGGAGGGGTCATTGATGTCGTAGTGATTGTACCCCATGCAGCAGCATTGGAAGATGCCGGGGAGTGACTTCTACAGGTGGGGTATTCCTGTGAGCAGGTTAGCAGTCGCGCGGTTGGCGAGGCTTCTACGAAGAGTTATATTGGTTATACAGCGAAGGAATTGGTCGTGCGAATGTTGTTAATAATTTCTATAGTAAGATATTGAGAGTTTTGGCAGTAGATTACGCAAGGTTATGTCAATAGGAGGTTAAGAATCCTGGTAAATTCCGGAGTTGTGTAATAGTGGCTTCGAGTGAAGTGGGAGAGTCCCACCGCCTATGATGGGGTGCATAGTTAACTAATTGTGAGGTTTCTGGTTATTAGCGTATTGATGAGCTGTTCCAGCTACGGGAAAAGACCATAAGTGGTAATTTGAGCAAAGGAATTATTAAAGGTGGGCTATCGTTGGCCTTATTGGCCTATGTTCAGACTTGGGGGAAAGACTCAGGATTTATGCCTTGTATAAATGCAGGTTTCGAAGGAAGTGATTCCGCTGGGTGCCTCGTCGAGAGGGTATTCATGTGTTATAAGACTTATGAAGTTGATTATATTCGGGACCAAGTCAGAGAGGGTGGCTCTCAGTAACGGTTTTATTGGATTCAAAAGAGGTAAAGTATGGTGCCTAATGACTTCGAGCCTATAAGTACAGTTAAGAATCAAGCTTTTGCAGCAGCTTATGAGTGGAGGCCCAGAATGTTCTATGATGTTTTGACTCGCAGTGTAGCTCTTGAGGTTTTCAGGGCCTTGGCTTGTCACATGAGTCTGAATTTCATATTTCCGTATGTGAAAAGTAAGTATAAATTATCTTCATATACCAAACGCTCGCTAATAAGTACTGCATCTTCAGAATTGTAACCCTCCCACGGCATATAAGCTACTAATACGTTTTTCCCCAAAGCAAGTTCGCCACCAACCGTAGCAGCACCATCCGCTAAAATTTGTCCCTTTTTAATGCATTTACCCCGAGGAACCTGGAGTTTTTGATGCATACAAGTATTTTTATTGGAACGTTGATATATAACTAATGGAATGCTTAGAATATCTCCATTACCTGCTAAAAGAATCTTGTCAGTATTGGTATAAACGACCCTTCCCTCGCGTTCGGCTATAGCAAGAGCCCCCCGAATCTAGAGCTGCTTGTCGTTCCAACCCAGTTCCAACAATGCATTTCTCGGAGCGAGAAAGAGGAACTGCTTGACGTTGCATATTAGAACTCATTAAAGCTCGATTCGCATCATTATGTTCGATAAAAGGAATGAGGGAAGCTCCAATAGAAAAATATTGAAAAGGAAAAATACTTCGAAGATGAACCTGTTCCCATGCAATAGTCAAGAATTCTTGACGGTATCGAGCTGGAACAACCTGTTCTTCCTGNGAATTTCGACTAAGTTGATCAGAAAATGTTATTGTGGTCCGGTGAGTAAAATGATGCAAGGTGTGAATTCAGCAAAGTTATGCATTCATGTTTGGGTACAACGTGTGGTGATTGATACGGTGTTCGTATGTTGGAAACAGGCCTGACAGAGAATTCCGAATGTTGGAATTAGGCTCTAAGGCCTATCTGCTTGAATAAAAGGAAATATCTTCAGAATTGATCGAGCGAATGCGCTCAACTGAGTCGTGGTAGCACGGGAAGGTGCATGAGGTGTTAAACAGTGATTTCAGACCACTTCAGTGTAGTTCTCAGCACGTTCGAGGACGAACGTATGTTTAAGTGGGAGAGAATGTAACGACCCGACCGGTCGTTTTGAGCTCTAGCGCTCCGTTCAGTAGCCTGAGGCCGTGAGCAGCTTCATTTCAGGTATTGTGACTTGTGCGCGTGGTCGGAATTGAATTTCGGGAAGTCGAGAGTTGATTTGGAAAGAGAATTCTCATTTCGGAAGCTTAAAGTTGAAAGAATGAACTAGGATTGGAAATTTGAGTAAACGACCTAGGAATCGGGATCTGAAGGTTCCAGCAGGTTCGTAGGATGATTTCGGACTTGGGCGTATGCCCGGTTCGGGTTTTGGATAACCCGGGAGCGTTTTGGCGCCTATTGTGGAAGTTAGCATTTTTGAGGAAATTTCTTAAGTTTGGCTTGAAGTGCATTTCAGTGTTATCGATGTCCGTTTGGGATTCCGAGTTCGGGAATAGCTCCGTATGGTGATTCTGGAGTTGGGAGCGCGATCGGAAGTGAATTCGGAGGTCCGTAGGTCATTTTGGAGCCATTTGGCTAAAGATAGAAATTTGAAGGTTTTTGAGAAGTTTGACCGGAAGTGGACTTTTTGATATAAGGGTCGGAATCCGATTCCGGAAGTTGCAGTAGGTCCGTAATGTCGAATATGACTTGTGTGCAAAATTTGAGGTCAATCGGACTTGATTTGATAGGTTTAAGCATCGAAAGTAGAAGTTGGAAGTTCTAAAGTTCATGAAGCTTGAATCGGGGTGTAATTCATGATTTTCGTGTGGTTTGATGTGATTTGAGGCCTCGAGCAAGTCCCTAATGTGTTTTGGGACTGGTTGGTATGATTGGTTGGGGTCCCGGGGGGCCTCGGGTGGATTCCGGGTGGTTAACGGATCGAAATTGGGATTTTTGGACAGCTGAAGGATCTGGTTGCTGGTATTTTTGCTCCTGCGGTGGGTTAACCGCAGAAGCGGCCTCGCAGAAGCGGAAAGGGAGCCGCAGAAGCGGATTTTGGTCAAAGGCTTGAGGACCGCAGATGCGGTCAAGGTTCCGCAGAAGCGGGACCGCATCTGCGGAGAAGTGAGCGCAGAAGCGGAAGAGGGCATCTTGGAGAGGACCGCAGATGCGGTCAAAGTTCCGCAGAAGCGGGACCGCATCTGCGGAAGGCATGTCGCAGAAGCGAAGCAGGGCGGCCTAGGGAGGACCGCAGAAGCGGTCAAGGGACCGCAGGTGCGGAAATAGCTGGAGGCAGAAGGTTGTTTTAAAATCGGGATTTGGCCATTTCTCTCATATTTTTCATGGCTTGGGCGATTTTTGGGGAGCTTCAAGTGGGGATTTTCGTTATCAACGTTAAGGTAAGTTATCCCCACCTATTTTTAGTTAAATACATCAATTATGTATGGATTTGAGCATTTAAATTAGTATAAATTTGAGGTTTTGGTGGAAAACCTAGAAAATTAGTAAACTTGGAATTTAGCCACGATATTGAGTATGGAATTTAGTGAAAATTATATATTTGAGTTCCTAAGGTCATGGGTAATCTTTATCTTCGAAAATTTTTGGATTCCGGGCACGTGGGCCCGAGGGCGTTTTGGTCAACTTTTCGATCGGAGTTAGGAATTGCTATAAATTAGATTGTAATGAACAATTGAGCATATATTAATGGATTTGCGTAACTGTTGGCTAGTTTTGGGGCGTGGTGCATCAATTGGAGTCTTCGGAAGGGCGTGGAATGCCGGTTATGGATCTTCGGAGCGAGGTGAGTCTCCTTTCTAACCTTGTGAGAGAGAAATCTCCCCATAGGTGAATTAATTGGATATTTGCTCCTATTTGTGGGGGCTACGTATGCACGAGGTGATGAGAGTCCGTGCGTAGCTACTATTATGCTATTGTCCGGGTAGTCTAGGACCCAAAAGCATGCTATACTTTGAATATTTGTAATCTTATGAATAGTTGAAATGCTTAAACCACCTCAAAATAGTAAATGAATTCCTAACAAGATGTAAACCTCCTTTTCTTAAATTGTTAAAAGAGAATTAGCTTTTCTTTGAATAAGTTCCCCATGTTGGCTCCTCGATTGAGTGTCTCTATGTGTTTATTTTGGAACGGGCCGAACGCCTCGGCAGATTAAATAGATGCATCTATAGGCGCGCCGTCGACCCTCGGCAAGTGCACAGTTTATTTCTGTTGGATCTGGCCGTCGCCTCGGCATGATGTGCGCATGCTTGTATTGCTGCCTTGAGCTTAATTACGTTATTATTGCCTCTTCATGGCTTGAAGTTATTTGGATAATTACGAAAAGAAATCTTGGAAATTTTCTATAAAAGAATTAATTGTTTACTTGTTTCCTTCTATTTGGACTAAAATCATGTTTGTAGAAATCCATAATTTAATGTATTACTGACCTCACTATTGGACCATTAGTAAGTGTCGAAGTCGACCATCTCGTCTCTACTTCTTCGAGGTTAGGCGGGATACTCATTGAGTACACGTTGTTTTCGTACTCATACTACACTTTTGTGCATTTTTTTGTTGCACAGGTATATGTAACTCTTGTGGCCTATTGGGCGTAGCAGCACGGATGATTTGGGGGCTAGGTGAGTTGCATTATTCGAGGCGGCTCGCAGCTAGTATAGCCCTTTTCAGTACACTGTATTTATTTCCTGTCCATTGTATTCCGGACGGATGTTGTATTTTATTTCCTTATTAGTAGATGCTCATGCACTTGTGACACCGGGTTCTGGGATGGTTGTAGGATTGTTAAATATCTACTTGGTTAAAGACATTATTCTTATTTCAATGAATTCCATTACTTGTTGTCTAAATGTATAAAAGGAACGATTCTCTTAAGTTTAAAACAAGAAGTTTCTAGTTATTGGTTGTTGGCTTGCCTGACAATGGTGTCCGGCGCCATTACGACCCTTAGTGGATTTTGGGTCGCGACACTCGCGGATCGGTACGGAGACATCTGTATTTATCCTCGAGAGGCTGCAGAACATTTAGGAAAAACTTCATATTCTTGAAATTCTTGTCGTGCGAACTTGTTGATCCGAGCACTACATTCCTCTTTATTCTATTCTCTCACAGATGGTGAGGACGCGAGTTATCGGACGAGGTGGACGACCACCAGTGCCACCCACTGAGGCCACTAGAGGCCGTGGACGCGGCCGTGGTCGTGGCAGAGGCAGAGTAGCGAGGGCAGCACCTGTTGATCCACCAGCTGCCCCAGCTCCGGATCAGACTCCAGCAGCACCAGTTCAGGCACCAGCTGTGCCCATCGTGATTCCAAGTCTACAGGAGACCTTGGCTCAGATCTTGACAGTTTGCACTGGCCTGGCTCAGGCAGTTTCCGCCACCACAGCAGCAGCTACTTCACAGGCCGGGGAAGGCAATCAGACCCCCGCTGCTCGCACATCTGAGCAGGTAGTGCAGGGACTACAGACGTCAGAGGCACCTCCAGCTCAGCCGGTTGCACCAGTACAGGAGTTCAGGTTTCCAGTTATACCGGAGGATTAGCAACGTCGTCTTAAGAGGTTTGGTAGACTCCAGCCTCCGACATTCAGTGGTGCTGAGGGCGAGGATGCCGGGGTTTTCTTGATAGGTGTCAGCGGATGCTCCGTACAGCAGGGATTCTTGAGTCTAGTGGTGTGGCATTTACCACCTTCCAGTTTACTGGGGCTGCCTTTACTTGGTGGGAGGATTTTGAGAGGCGTAGGCCTATCGGTGCAGCACCCCTTTCTTGGCAGCAGTTCTCCACTCTCTTCTTGGAGAAGAATGTACCGTAGTCCTGCAGAGAGGAGCTGCGGAGGCAATTTGAGTGGTTGACGCAGGGAGATATGACTGTGACCTAGTACGAGATGAGGTTTTCTGAGTTGGCTCGTCATGCCACCTGGATGATTCTGTCAGATCGCGAGAGGATCAAGAGATTTGTCGATGGCCTTAATTACCATCTCCGTATTCTGATGACTAGAGAGAGAGTATTGGGTGCTGTATTCGAGGAGGTGGTGGATATCGCTTGTGAGATTGAGACAGTTCGCCGTCGGGAGCGAGAGGAGAGGGAGGCCAAGAGGCCTCGTGGATCAGGCAGTTGAACAAGGTAACAATTAAGAACAAGTATCCCCTGCCTCGCATTGATAATTTATTTGACCAGCTTCAGGGAGCGAGGGTGTTCTCCAAGATTGATCTCCGTTCGGGCTATCACCAGTTGAAGATCAGGGATTCAGATATTCTTAAGACTCCTTTCAGGACTAGATATGGTCACTATGAGTTTCTTGTCATGTCTTTCGGGCTGACCAATGCCCCAGCAGCGTTCATGCATTTGATAAACAGTGTATTTCGGCCTTATCTGGATTCGTTCGTTATTGTTTTCATTAATGATATTCTGGTGTACTCGCGTAGTCAGGAGGAGCACGCGGAGCATTTGCGAGTTGTATTGCAGAGATTGAGGGAGGAGAAGCTTTATGCAAAGTTCTCCAAGTGTGAGTTTTGGCTCGGTTTAGTGGCTTTCTTGGGACACGTGGTGTCCATCGAGGGTATTTAGGTTGATCCGAAGAAGATAAAGGCGGTTCAGAGTTGGCCTAGACCATCCTCGGCCACATAGATTCGTAGATTTCTTGGGTTGGCAGGCTATTATCGCAGGTTTGTTCAGGGATTTTTATCTATTGCATCGCCCTTGACTAAGTTGACTTAGAAGGGTGCTCCGTTTGTATGGTCAGACGAGTGTGAGGAGAGCTTTCAGAAGCTCAAGACAGCTTTGACCACAGCTCCAGTATTGGTTTTGCTATCAGCTTCAGGTTCTTATACCGTATATTGTGATGCTTTGAGAGTTGGGATTGGTTGTGTATTAATGCAGGAGCGTAGAGTTATTGCTTATGCTTCTCGTCAGTTGAAGCCCCATGAGAAGAACTACCCTGTTCATGATTTGGAGTTGGCTGCCATAGTTCATGCATTGAAGATTTGGAGGCGTTACTTGTATGGCGTATCTTGTGAGGTATTCACTGATCATTGCAGTCTTCAGCATTTATTCAAGCAAAAGGATCTTAATTTGAGGCAGCGGAGGTGGCTAGAGTTGCTTAAGGATTATGATATTACTATTCTGTACCATCCGAGAAAGGCCAATGTGGTGGCCGATGCTCTGAGCCGAAAGGCAGTGAGTATGGGGAGTTTGGCGTACATTCCAGTTGGGGAGAGACCCCTTGCAGTTGATGTTCAGGCCTTGGCCAATCGGTTTGTGAGACTAGATATTTCGGAGCCCAGCCGGGTGTTGGCTTGTGTGGTTTCTCGGTCTTCCTTATATGACCGCATCAGAGAGCGCCAATATGATGATCCGCATTTGCTTGTCCTTAAGGACAGAGTTCAGCATGATGATGCCAGAGATGTGACCATCGGTGATGATGATGTGTTGAGGGTGCAGGGCCGGATCTGTGTGCCCAATGTGGATGGACTTAGAGAGTTGATTCTGGAGGAGGCCCATAGCTCGCTGTATTCTATTCATCCGGGTGCTGTGAAGATGTATCAGGACTTGAGGCCGCACTACTGGTGGAGAAGAATGAAGAAAGATATTGTGGGATTTGTAGCTCGGTGACTCAATTGTCAGTAGGTGAAAAATGAGCATCGGACACCGGTGGCTTGCTTCAGCAGATGGTTATTCCCGAGTGGAAGTGGGAGAGGATCACTATGGACTTTGTTGTTGGACTTCCTCAGACTTCGAAGAAATTTGATGCTATTTGGGTGATTGTGGATCGGCTGACCAAGTCCGCGCACTTCATTCCTGTGTGTACTACCTATTCTTCAGAGCGGCTGGCAGGGATTTATATCCGGGAGATTGTTCGGTTGCATGGCGTTCCGGTTTCCATCATCTCAGATAGGGGTACTCAGTTTACTTTGCAGTTTTGGAGAGCCGTGCAGAGAGAGTTGGGTACTCAGGTGGAGTTGAGCACACCGCTTCATCCTCAGACGGACGGACAGTCCGAGCGTACTATTCAGATATTAGAGGATATGTTGCGTGCTTGTCTCATTGATTTTGGAGGTTCATGGGATGAGTTTTTGCCGCTTGCCGAGTTTGCCTACAACAACAGCTACCAGTCGAGTATTCAGATGGCTCCGTATGAGGCTTTGTATGGGAGACAGTGTAGATCTCCAGTTGGTTGGTTCGAGCCCGGTGAGGCCAGGCTGTTGGGGACAGATTTGGTTCAGGACGCCTTAGAGAAGGTGAAGGTGATTCAGGAGAGACTTCGTACAGCTCAGTCGCATCAGAAGAGTTATGCGGACCGGAAGGTTCGAGATGTGTCCTACATGGTTGGTGAGAAGGTCTTGCTGAAGGTGTCGCCCATGAAGGGTGTTATGAGATTTGGAAAGAAAGGGAAGTTGAGTCCGCTGTTCATTGGGCCTTTTGAGGTACTTAGGAGGATTGGGGAGGTGGCTTATATGCTTGCTTTGCCACCTAGCTTGTCGAGTGTGCACACGGTATTTCATGTTTCTATGCTCCGGAAGTATGTTGGTGACCCGTCTCATGTTTTGGATTTCAGCACGTTCCAGTTGGATGATGATTTGACCTTTGATGTGGAGCCAGTGGCTATTTTGGGTCGTCAGGTTCGAAAGTTGAGGTCGAAGGATATAGCTTCAGTGAAGGTGCAATGGAGAGGTCGGCCCGTGGAGGAGGCTACCTGGGAGACCGAGCGGGAGATGCGGAGCAGATATCCTCACCTATTTGAGGCTTCAGGTATGTTTCTTGACTCGTTCGAGGATGAACGTTTGTTTAAGTTGGGGAGGATGTGACGACCCGACCAGTCGTCTAATGAGTTACCGCTCCGTTCCCCCCATTTATGCTTCTTTATGCTTCGTTATCCGTGTTTTTATGTGGTTGAGCTGATTGGTTTGAGTTCGGAGTGAATTTGGTAAGAAATGAGACGCTTAGTCTCTTTTAGGAAGGCTTAAGTTGGAAAAGTCAACCCGACGTTGACTTATGAGTTAGAGGGCTCGGATGTGAGTTCCGATGGTTCGTTTAGCGTCGGGTGGTGATTTGTGACTTAGGAGTGTGATCGGAAGTGGTTTTGGAGGCCCGATGTAGAATTAGGCTTGAATTGGCGAAGTTAGTATTTTGGCGAATTCGCGGTTGATAGGTGAGATTTTGATCCGAGGGTCGGAATGGGATTCCGAGAATTGCTGTAGCTTCGTTGTGTGATTTGGGATGTGTGTGCAAAATTTCAGGTCATTTAGATGTGGTTTGGTTGGGTTTTTTTTATCAAAAGCGTGTTTCGGAAGTTATTAGAAAAACTTAGGCTTGAATTCGATGTGAATTGATAGATTTAGTGTTGTTTGAGGTATTTTGATGATTGGAACGAGTTTGAATGAGGTTTTGGGATGTGTTGGTTCTTTTGGTTGAGGTCTCGGGGGCCTCGGAGTGGTTTCGGATGGCTAACGGGAAGAGTTTTGGACTTGTGCAATTGCAGATTCTATGCTGCTTCTGGTGTTTTCGCACTTGCGACTTGGGAACCGCAGGTGCGGTGCCGCACGTGCGAGAGGAAGGCCGCAGATGCGAAGTTTGTCCTGGGGAGCAGTTTCCGCAGAAGCGGTCAATGGGGCCGCATCTGCGAAGCTGCAGATGCGGAAATTTTGTCGCAGAAGCGACTTTTGGATTTAAATGAGAAACCGCAGGAGCGGTTGGTTGGACCGCAAATGCGGTACCGCAGGTGCGGTAAAAGGGGTCGCAAATGCGAAAACCCCTGGGCAGAAGGTATAAATGCTTCTTCTTCGTGATTTTTGAAGGGTTTATTCATTTTAACTTCGGACTTAGAGTATTTGGGCGATTTTGAAGAGGGATTTCAAGGGAACTTCGATAAGGTAAGGATTTCGCACCTATAACACAATTCTATGGTGATATTTCATGAATTAGGACTGAAAATTAAGGAATTTTTGGACTAAAAATGGAGGTTTAGGGCTTGAGATTAAGAGAGTCTGAATTGGGGATTTGAGGGGTCAACTGAACTCCGATTCTTGTGTTTTTGATATGTATGAACTCGTGGGGAGATAAGGAATCTAATGATGTGAAAATTTCTGAGTTTAGAGAAGTGGGCTCGGGTTTTGCTAATTTCGGGATTTTTGATATTTTTCGATTGTTTTTGCTTGGGTTTTGTCCCCTTAACCTGTTGTGACGTATTCGTTCTTGTTTTGGTCAGATTGGACGTGCGAGGAGGCCGATTTGAGAGGCAAGGGCATAGCGAGCTAGAGCTTTAGCCGGTTCGAGGTGAGTAATGAATGTAAATAATGTCCTGAGTGCTTGAAACCCCGAATTTGCACATCGTAGTGCTATATGGAGGTGAGACACGCGCTTGATGATGGGCGTGGGGTCGTTTACTATTGGGGATTGTGACTTGGTCCATCCCAAGTGATGCTTTTACCGCGTATTTGATTGAAGCTTAATTGATATCATCATTATTTGGATTGATTGCCATATTTGGGCTTCGTGCCAACTATTTGAACCCTTCGGGGAGTTTTTATCACTATTTCCTCACCGTTTTGATTTACTACTTGAACTTAGTCGTACCATTTTCTTCTGTTTTACAACTCAGCCACTTTTACTCGGTTTTTGAAACTAAAATGATATGTTAAATGATGTTTTGGGCTGAGAACTACAGTTTTACTAATGCCCGAGGGGCTTATATGATTTCTGGATCGAGTATGGCCAAGGGCCAGATGTGAGGATACTATGGGATCGGACTGCGCGCCGCAGTTGAGTTATACTGATATTGATATGAGGCCGAGGGCCTAGATTGGTGCCACGAGATGGCTTGTTATTGCACTTGGGCCGTAAGGGGCCCCTCCCGGAGTCTGTACACCCCCAGTGAGCGCCGTCGACGATAAATATATGGATCGGGCTGCACGCCGCAGCGGGTGCTATAGAGTACCGTTCTATGAGATGATTTTTCTTTTACTGTCTATCACTTAACTGCTTATGTGTTGCAGAATTTTCATATTTCGTTTTCCATTGGTTTATTGCTTTCATATTACTTGTTTTAAACTGCCGCATATAGATTACTCTGTGTTTCTCCAGGATTTCATATCTTCAGTCATTATTGTAAGCACGCGATTTTTGCCCTATACGAAATACTCCTATAAAATTTCAAGAAAATAGATTTTTGTTAATTATTTGCCATTTTAGGAATTTTTGTAGAATTTTATGCATTTTGTGCATGTTTGAGTTTTGTTTAAATCATGAAAAATAAAAAAAATATCACGCATGGCATTTAGGCTTTATTTTTACATTGTTAATATCAATCGGTAGTTACCTGTTTTATAATAAATTGAAAATCACAAAAAAAAAATTGCTTCATTTTTACACTTTTTCCTTTTATTGATTTTTTCTCTTTTAATTTAGGATTAGGTAACTTTTATAATTTTTGTAATTAGTCTAATTTTACATTTTTAGATAACCTAGGATTTTAATTTTAGGATTTTTCATTAAAGAAAAAGAAAAAAGAAAGATAGGAAAAAGATTTTGAAGAAAAGATTTAATTGGATATTGAGCTAGTTCTTGTACACAAATTAGGCCCAAATTTTCTTACCTAGCCCAAATACACTTGAACCCATTAATCCAAAACCCATACCCTTCCAATTAAAACCTAGACTTAGACCTATATAGAGAAGATTAGGCTACACATAAGAGGAGATTTTTCCATACATTAGATCTTAGACCCTACAACAAAAAGCTGCGGATCTGAGCAACCCAGCTCCCATTTTTTTCGCTGCTTCTCCTTCATCTTCCCATCAAAAACCCTTCAGCATATTCACTCCTCTCCGATTCCCCATCGAATCCCTCACACAGTAGCGCTCTCATTCATCTCAGACACATCCTCACTCACGCGAAAGCATGCTGAAAATTTTTAGAAGCAACTAAGAAGAGTTCTGAAAACTCGAAAAGTTCATTTAGGATTTGAAATACTGAAAAACTTCAAAAAAAAAAGGAAAAAAATAGGAGTGCAAGGGATATTTTGCAAGGATTTAATTTCTGCTCCTTAGCTTAGCATTTCTGGGTTCGAAACTCTGTTGATGGTTGTTCGATTCTGCTGATTTTGCCGTTGTATTGTTGATTTGCAGAGCTTCATCTTCGGGTATGTTTGTTCGTCTTTGAGCTGTTGTTTCAACTCGATTCGGAATGGTCAAAATTGTTAATTATTGAATTTGTGAAGCAATTGAACTTTGTTATTCATAAAAATGTGATTTAAGTTTTATGTCAATCTACTTTGAATCACAGTCTTTGCAACATGATTCTGTTGTCTACCAGTTAATTTGATTGCTAAACTAGTTTCAATTGAGTATGATGAAATGGCAGATCATGTGATGTGCTTAATTAACTGCTGGCCAATTTATTTTATTGTCGTTGGATGGAAATGTGAGGCGTTGTAATTGTTGACTTCGATGAATGGCTGTTATTGCTGACTGCTAAGAATGTGCTAAGGCCATTCAACAGTTCTTCATGGATTTTTAACATTGACAAACCGGGCAGATGTATTACACTGAGTATGAGTTATAGTAATTATAAATGTTCTGTATTTCAAGTTTTCCAATCACTTGTTTCTTTTTTTGTAAAATCCTTGTTTATATTTACTTAGATTAAACCTGGTTATAGGTGCAATATTTTGGGACATAAATTTATCAGTTTTTTATAACATGTGCACGGCTATCTACGAAATCATTCTGTTATTCTTCATAAATATAGCAAGAGCATTGGTGTGATCTCATGCAATTGTCTGATATGCATGATTATCTTCGTAAATTTAAGTTAGAAAAAGGAAAAAGATATGTTTGTCTACATATTTCTTAAATTGCTGATTTATATGTAGATAATGTGGTTTGCTTTAATTGAGTACAAACTTTGTAAAATAAATTGAGGTGTGCCATATCAAAAAACACCAATAGCTTATGGCCCTCATTTAACTATTTCTCTTAAATCCTTAGAATTCGAGGCGTGTCATTTAGCGAATTTTCATGGACCTCGCAACGTTAACAACGCGTAGTTGCTTTAGGCGCGTTATTTTAATAATATTACCTTCCTAAATTCGGGTACACATTTCATGTGACCCAAATCCAAATCTTAATAACGTTGAATAAAATGTGTTTCGGATTGCGGGTGCATTTCATGTGACGCGGTCCAAAGACATGTTTTAGACGACGTTAAATCTTCTTTAAAATGAATAAAAGCGGTTAATAAGTTTAAAATGCACCATAGGTTAAAACATGTATTAAAATCAGATAATAGGACAATTATGATAGTTTAAGCGACCATGCTAGAACCACGTAATCCGGGGGTGCCTAACACCTTCCCTCGGGTTAACAGAATTCCTTATTCAGAATTTCTGGTTCGCAGACTTTACAAGGAAAGTCGAATTTTCCTCTATTCGGGATTTAAAATAAACCGGTGACTTGGGACACCAGAAAACAAACCAATCCCAAGTGGCGACTCTGAACAAAAGCAAATAAATAATCCCATTTCGAATAATGTCACTTAAAGTGGAAAAACTCCCTTATATACTCCCTCCTTGGGTGGTGTGTAAAAAAGGAAGTGTGACAATTATTTATGCTTATTACTCACTGGGTCGGAGTACTCACATTACTCCCTGCACCTTGCGTGCAGATCCAGGTGCATCTGAGGCTGTTAAGGATTTTCAGTCGGGCAGCACATATCCGGGTGTATCGAGGTAGCTGCATGGCGTCCGCAGCCCTGATCTCTCCCTTCTATCCTTTTGTTTTATCCACATTTCCTAGACTGATTATGTAATAGGCTGTTAAACTTGTATTAGAGGCTCAGACTTGTGACACCGGATCTGTTCGGGCTATGTAGTGGTATTATCATTTGAATTCCCGCATATTTAACGCTTGTTCCAGGCTTTTATTATGGTAATTGGGCATTTTAACTGTGGTAGCTAATAATAAACTTTATAAGAAAATGGGTGAGGTTGTTAGTTGGTCAGGCTTGCCTAGCAGTGTGTTGGGCGCCATCACGACCTGGGGTTGGGGTCGTGACAGGTACGCCTACCACGGGATATGTAAAATGGGAGCGGGTGGTACGCCTACCACGAGATATGAGAAATGGGATCGGGTTACACGCCTGCAACGAGATGTGAACTGAAAGTGTAAATTGCCTTTGTTTTCCTTATCTTTGATAGAAGTTAATTTTTGGTTTCTTGATAATTCTCTTGAGATTCTGTTTTATCTGTTATTCCCCGAAGCATATTTTCCCTTCCCAGCTTTTACTTATTTGTTCTAGTTTATTTTCCGCAGTATATATATATATAACTGCACAGGTTTATCTGGAGTCTGGTCCTAGCCTCGTCACTACCTCGCCGGGGTTAGGCCAGGCACTTACCAGCACATGTGGTCGGTTGTGCTGATACTACACTCTGCACTCTGTGCAGATACCGAGGCAGTACTGGGACAGCAGCAGTAGTTCGGGAGCCAGCCTTCAGTCCATCGAGACACCGAGGTAGCCCTGCAGGCGTCCGCAGGCCCGGCGTCTCCTCTATCTTTTATTATGTTCTGTTATCTCTTGTATTCGAGACAGACAGTGTTACATTCTTTCAAACCGTTGTATGTAGTAATCTTAGTAGTCCGTGAATGATGTGACACCAGTTTCTGGGTAGACATATGTGGATTTTCCTATCATTTTGGTTCATTTTGTCTAAGTCTTCCGCTTAAATCTCATATTCCGCTGTTATTTAAATGTTTATCACTTGTTAATGTATGATGTAAAAAAAAGGATTAAAACAAAAGAGTTAATTATTTATAATTTCGTTGCTTGCCTAGCTTCTACGAGTAGGCGCCATCACGACTCCCGAGGGTGAGAAATCCGTGTCGTGACAATAAAATTTTAAAATTTTGAATTAAATAAAAAAGAAATTTATCTTTTGTTATCATGTTATCATACTTAATTCGGTTAATGATCATATGCAATCATGTTAGGAACTTTTGTTATCTTTTTAAATTATTTAAATGCTACTTCGCCTCTTGCAAAAACAAAAAAAAAACTGCATATAACTATAAGAACCTTTCACATTTAAGCCCTATAATTATAGTTCTTTAAAACACGATAGCTAGATTTGAATAAAGTGAATTTCTTTTAAAATAATATAATATATAGGGTACACGTCTATGTTTATGCAGATGAAAAGAAAAGAGTTTAACAATCGTATAAAAGTTTACTTACATATATAATAAAGTAAACCCACATGCTGGAGAAAAAACATCACAAAAATCAGTCAATATTAAAAAAACGTTATTTTTTTTTCTTTTTAAAATATGTTTGTTTGAAGAGTCAATTTGTATAAATGGACATCAAACAAAAAAACTTATCCTTTTATAGCGAAATAAATTAATTTCTTTGTAACAAAAGAAAGAAAGACATAAAAAATAAGATAAATGAAAATAAATATAGAAAAAAATAAATGAAAAATCGAAAACCCAGAAATAAGAGATGACAACGCATTTCTTCTTTTGTTTCATCTTTATTGAGTATAAGAAATTTGGAAGCCGATCTCATCGATTTTAAATATTTTTTTTCAACTCAAATACATAGAATATAAGAAAAGGATATCCTAGAATATATTTTTTTTTAGTTTACATTGTGTCATTTTTAAAAAAATCTCTATTACTGACATGCTGTTATGATATTCGAATTTGAATCTAAATGCAATTTGAGTAGTTTGCATTAAGGTTAAGCCAAGTATGGTATCGAGAAAAAATTACTTGACAATTTTAAGACAATATATTCAATGTTGTATAATAATAACAATCAACTAATTTAACATTTAGTGATTCAAAGAACAAAAAATATATATATATAGAGTATTCAAAATTCAAAGTATGTGGTTAGACATATCAATAAACTCAAAATGGAGTCATACTGAAATAAAATTTCACCGGCTAAAAAATTATTTAAATTTTTAGATAGGTGATTAAAGTGAATTTTAAATTAAGGATAATATCTTCACTTGCAATAATCATTATTGAAATATATATATATATAAAGTTTTAGAAACAGCAGCTGCATATAACTATAAAATCCTTTCACATATAAAACCCTATAATTATAATTCTTTAAAACACTATAGCTGAGATTTGAATAAAGCGAATTATTTTTAAAATAAATATAATATAAAGGTACACGTCTATGTATCCAAATAACAAAAAAGAGTTTAAAAATCGAGTAAAAGTTTACTTACATATATAGTGAAGTAAACCTATATGCCGGAGAAAGAGACATCACAAAACTCATCCAATATTCAAAAAAAGTTTTTTCTTTTTTCTTTTTGAAGAATGTTTGTTTGAAGAGTCAATTTGCATAATGGACATCAAACAAATAACACACTTTGGCTATACAGTTGTTATCATTAATTTCAATTTAGCACTTTCAAGGAATTAAAAGGTATAAGCTGAAACCTCTTCAAGCCAACATTGCAAGGGTATAATATTTTTTTCATTGAAGAATATTAAGTTTGAATCATTAGATTATGTGAAAGTTTTTTTTTCTCGAATTCAACAAGAGAGATATTGGGTTTCTAATTGATAGTTTCTATAGCGATTTTCAATCGTAACAAAATAAGGTAGGGGTAAGGTCTGCATACACACTACCATTCTCCCACAGTATGGGATATTACTGGGTATGTTGTTGTTGTATTGAAGTGTAACAAAAAGTATATTTAAAATATATATAGGGTATTCAGTATTCAAAATTCAAAATATGTGGCAGGAGATATCGATAAACTCAAAATGGAATCATACTGGAATAAAGTTTCACCGGCTAAAGAATCATTTAAAATTCCAGATAGCCGATTAAAATGAATTATAAATTAAGGATAATATATTCACGTGCATCATTATAAAGATAATCATTATTGAAAATATAGAAAGTTTTAGAAATTGAAATTTCAAAATAGAAATGCTTCTTTTTTTTTAAAATAATAACATACCAAATAAGAGTTCAAGTCGTAGTAAAAGAGTAGCGTCGTAACCAAAGAATCTTTCATATTGTGTCAACTTCTGTGCTTTGCCATAAATACGAGTTATTATTTCGCTTTATGGAATTTTTAGGTTCCAATGACACCAATGAGAATGGTGCAAAAATAAAATTATCAAGCTAAAGCTCAAGAACAAGATCATCGTTGGTGGCGACAACTACATATTCAAGATCAAGCTCAAAGGCTCTTGATTATTTACTACTAGTATTAAAACCCGCGCGATGCGCGGATGGTACTTTTGAAGCATTACCCACCAGCAACTTTAAGTGCAATCCCCTTTTAAATCTTCACAATTGGACTAATAGTTAGTGTTGCAGGTAAAGAACAATCCTTCATCATTTAAAGACACTGACATAATTATCAAGCTATCAATGACCTCATCGGGTATTTCATGGAAATAAACCTTGCAATTAAACACCGAAATAAGTTATACTATATATAAAATACTCATGTCAGCAGCAAAAGGTCAGTAAGAAGGTTTGAGAACAAAATCAAATAGCAGAACGCCATCAAGAAAGAACTTTTCCAAGCCAGTATCAAAATGAGGGGCTTGTACAATAGCACATTGAGAATCCCGACATAATGTTCCACTAAACAGATAATAAGGGAAGTATTTGGGGCATCTTTATATAATGGGAAAAGTATATCACTACAACCATTTTTCCCAAACTGAGTCCTGATAATCTAACCAAGAGTATTAAACACTATTTTGCATTAACGCCACAACTACTGTGTGTCGTCACTTTATGTAAAAACAAATAATCATTACTTACAAAGCCTATATATGCCCAATAATAATTGTGGAACTAATATAAGCATTAAGGAGTACACAGAAAACCAAAGAAATACAAAATAAGCATCTTCAGTAGGGTATTGAGACCATGAATTGATGCGGCCAGCAATTTGATTGGGCCATGAGTACCAAAAGCTAAGTTCAGACTAAATGTGGAAGGATAACCATGTAAATATATACCTTGTTTTCATTGAAGCCTTTGTTGAGAAACCGTACGACTGAATACCTGACAAATAGGGTACACAGATACTAAACTACACTATCACCTTCATTCAATACTAATGGAACTCCAGTTCCATATGCACTCCATTCTCTAAAAGACTCCCATAAGTCACCAAGCACAAAGTACAGCTGTGTCACGACCCGGATTTTCCACCCTCGGGAGTCGTGATGGCGCCTACTCGTGGAAGCTAGGCAAGTCAAGAACCTTTGCAAACATTAACCTATCTCGTTTTATACATGATTTACAATTAAATTATCAATGAATAAGTAGTTAAAAAAACCGCGGAAAGTAAAATTTAGCGGAAGACTGAACTAAATATAGAAACAGCGGAAAGTAAAATTTAGCGGAAGTCTGAACTAAATATAGAAACAGCGTCTAGAAAGCCAATACAAGTCTCTACCCAGCACCTGGTGTCACAACAATACACGGACTGTCTAGGATTACTACAAATAAGAGTTTAAAATGAAGAACATAGTCTGTTTCGAATACAAGTGTCAACAGAACATGAAAACTGAAAGAAGAGACGACGGGCCTGCGGACGCCAGCAGGCTACCTCGGAGTCTCGTGGACTGAAGGTCGGCTCCCTGACTACTGCTGCGCACCGAAAGCTGCTCCGACACCTGTATCTGTGCAAAAGAGCACAGAGTGTAGCATCAGCACAACCGAACCTATGTGCTGGTAAGTGTCTAGTCTAACCCCGGTGAAGTAGTGACGAGGCTAGACCGGACTACCACATAAACCTGGGCAGTTATATATATATATATATATATATATATATATATATATATATATATATATATATATATATATATATACCGGGAAAATAACAAGAATAAACATTTTAAATGGGAGGGGGAACATGCTTTGGGGATAGCAGATAATACAGAATTGCAGGAGAATAATGGGAACATAAATAAATTAACTCTAATACGGATAAGGGAAATAAAAGCAGATTTCACTGTCAGTACACATCTCATTGCAGGCGTCCAACCCGATCCCATTTCTCATTGTTTCCGTGGTAGGCGTACCACCCGCTCCCATTTCATCAAATCTCGTGGTAGGCGTACCACCCGCTCCCATTTCATCAAATCTTGTGGTAGGCGTACCACCCGCTCCTATTTTATCAATATCTTGTGGTAGGCGTACCACCCGCTCCCATTTTATCAATATCTTGTGGTAGGCGTACCACCCGCTCCCATTTCAATTCAACACAAAGTCACAATAAAATTCCGGCAAGGAAAACAAATGCAATAAAATAATAATTTCCCGGCAAGGGAACAACAATATCAAAATAACCATCCCGGCAAGGGAGAATCAGCTATAACCAAATCCTAGCTCAACTCTTACTCAGCTCGATTAATACCAGTACTCAAACATAAATAAAGTCCACGAGAAGAAACTAAATCTCTACTCAATATCAAGAGTCATCAATTTAAAGCATCCGAAGTGTCATTTAAGAACACAACAACTATCAATTTAAGACTCACGATCATGCTCGACACCAACGTATAGATACTCGTCACCATGCCTATACGTCGTACTCAACAAGAAGCAATTAACAAATAAGACTCAACTCCTAGTCCCTCAAGCTAGGGTTAGACCAAACACTTACCTCAATGCCTGAATACAACTCAAGCCTCAACTATAGCTTTACCCCGCGATTCCACCGCCAATTCGCTCGTATCTAATCACAAATTACTTAATTACATTAATAAACACTAAATGAATCAACCCTAATGCATGAAAATGAGTTTTCCCAAGTTTTACCCAAAAAGTCAAAAATCACCCCCGGGCCCACGTGGTCAAAACCCGAGTTTCGAACCAAAACCTGAGTACCCATTCCCCCACAAACTCAAATATACAATTTGTTTTGAAATCGGACCTCAAATTGAGGTCCAAATCCCCAATTTTTGAAAAACCTAGGCTCTACCCAAAACACCCAATTTCTCCCATGAAAATCTTTGATTTTAAGTTGAAATCATGTTAAAAGATGTTAAGGAGTGAAGAAAATAAGTTAGAAATCACTTACCAACGTTTTGGAGAAGAAGGGTTGTNTATATATTAAAGCATAAAAGTTACCGTATATAATTGACATTATGGTTAAGCCAAGTGGCAAACTAATAAATATCAATAGTATATGGTAACTTTATTCTATATTTGACTATTTTAGTTAAATATAATATAATATAATATTATATATATTATATAATATATATATAATATATGTAAACATATATAATTGTCTATATATATATATATTAAAGGAATAAGGTTACCATATATAATTGGCATTGTGGTTAAGCCAAGTGGCAAGCTAATAAATGATAATATTATATGGTAACTTTATTCTATATTTTACTATGTTAATCAAATAAATAAATAAATATATATATATATATATATATTATATATATATATATATATATATATATATATATATGTATATATATTGAATTTGAATTAAAAGATAATTTTAAATTTATAGATAAAGTTTTAAAATTATGAATTAAAGTAAAAAAGAAATTCATCTTTTGTTATCATGTTATCATACCTAATTCGGTTAATGATCATATGCAATCATGTTAGGAACTTTTGTTATCTTTATAAATTATTTAAATGCTACTACACCTATTGCAAAAACAAAAAAAAATTGCATATAACTATAAAAACCTTTCACATTTAAGCCCTATAATTATAGTTCTTTAAAACACTATAGCTAGATTTGAATAAAGTGATTTTTTTTTAAAATAATATAATATATAGGGTACACGTCTATGTCTATGCAGATGAAAAAAAAGAGTTTAACAATCGTATAAAAGTTTACTTACATATATAATAAAGTAAACCCACATGCTGGAGAAAGAAACATCACAAAAATCAGTCAATATTAAAAAAACGTTATTTTTTTTTCTTTTTAATAATAACAATCAACTTATTTAATATTTAGTGATTCAAAGAACAAAAAATATGTATATATAGAGTATTCAAAATTCAAAGTATGTGGTTAGACATATCGATAAACTCAAAATGGAGTCATACTAAAATAAAATTTCTCCGGCTAAAGAATCATTTAAATTTTTAGATAGGTGATTAAAGTAAATTTTAAATTAAGGATAATATCTTCACTTGCAATAATCATTATTGAAATATATATATATATATATATAAAGTTTTAGAAACAACAACTGCATATAACTATAAAATCCTTTCACATATAAAACCCTATAATTATAATTCTTTAAAACACTATAGCTGAGATTTGATTAAAGCGAATTTTTTTAAAAATAAATATAATATAAAGGGTACATGTCTATGTTTATCCAAATAACAAAAAAGAGTTTAAAAATCGAATAAAAGTTTACTTACATATATAGTGAAGTAAACCTATATGTCGGAGAAAGAAACATCACAAAATCATCCAATATTTAAAAAAAGTTTTTTCTTTTTTCTTTTTGANACTCGGACTCCCAGGTCGATGCCTCAGGAGGCTGACTTCTCCACTGAACACGAACAGAAGGGAAACTCTTAGATCTCAACTGACGAACCTGCCGGTCTAGAATAGCTACCGGCTCCTCCTCATAAGACAAGTCCTTGTCCAACTGGACAGAGCTGAAATCTAACGCGTGGGCTGGATCGCCGTGATACCTCCGAAGCATGGACACATGAAACACTGGATGCACGGCTGATAAGCTCGGCGGCAAAGCAAGTCTATAAGCCACCTCTCCCACTCGGTCAAGAATCTCAAACGGACCAATGAACCTAGGTCTAAGCTTGCCCTTCTTCCCAAATCTCATCACGCCTTTCATAGGCGACACTCGGAGCAATACCCGCTCACCAACCATGAAAGCCACATCTCGAACCTTGCGGTCTGCATAGCTCTTTTGCCTGGACTGAGCTGAACGAAGCCTATCCTGAATGATCCTGACCTTGTCCAAGGCCTCCTGAACCATATCTGTACCCAACAACCGAGCCTCTCCCGGCTCAAACCATCCAACCGGAGACCGACACCGCCTACCATATAAGGCCTCATAAGGACCCATCTGGATGCTCGACTGGTAGCTGATGTTGTAGGCAAACTCCGCTAAAGGCAAGAACTGATCCCACGAACCTCCAAAGTCAATAACACAAGCTCGGAGCAAATCCTCCAAAATCTGAATAGTCCGCTCAGACTGCCCGTCCGTCTGGGGATGAAATGATGTGCTCAACTCAACCCGCGTGCCCAACTCTCGATGTACTGCTCTCCAGAAGCGCGAGGTAAACTGCGTACCCCGGTCCGAAATGATAGATACGGGCACACCATGAAGGCGAACAATCTCCCGAATATAGATCTCAGCCAACCTCTCAGAAGAATAGGAGACTGCCACAGGAATGAAATGTGCTGACTTGGTCAGCCTATCAACAATGACCCAAACTGCGTCGAACTTCTTCCGAGTCAGCGGAAGTCCAGTAACAAAGTCCATAGTAATCCGCTCCCACTTCCACTCGGGAAGCTCAATCATCTGAAATAAACCACTAGGCCTCTGATGCTCGTACTTAACCTGCTGACAATTCAAGGAATAAGCCACATATGCTACGATATCCTTCTTCATTCTACGCCACCAATAATGCTGCCGCAAATCCTGATACATTTTCGCAGCGCCCGGATGAATAGAGTACCGGGAGCTATGGGCTTCCTCCAAAATCAACTCTCGGAGCCTATCCAAATTAGGCACACATACTCGACCCTGCAATCTCAAAACTCCATCATCATCTAAGGTAACATGCCTGGCACCTCCGAGATGCACCGTGTCTCTAAGGACACACAAATAGGGATCATCATACTGTCGATCACGGATACGCTCCAATAATGAAGAACGAGCTACCGTGCAAGCTAACACACGACTGGGCTCAGAAACATCCAGCCTCACGAACTGATTGGCTAAGGCCTGAACATCCAAAGCAAGCGGCCTCTCACCGACCGGAATATAAGCAAGACTGCCCATACTGGCTGACTTCCTACTCAATGCATCGGCCACCATATTGGCCTTCCCCGGATGATATAGAATGGTGATATCATAATACTTCAACAACTCCAACCACCTCCTCTGCCTCAAATTTAACTCCTTTTGCTTGAACAAGTACTGAAGACTCTTGTGATCCGTGAACACCTCACATGCCACGCCATACAGATAATGCCTCCAAATCCTCAATGCGTGAACTATGGCTGCCAACTCCAAATCATGAACCGGATAGTTCTTCTCTTGAATCTTCAACTGCCTCGAAGCATAGGCAATGACCTTGCCATCCTGCATCAACACTGCTCCAAGCCCAACACGGGAAGCATCACAATAGACTGTATAAGGCCCTGAACCTGTGGGCAAAACCAACACCGGTGCCGTAGTCAGAGCTGTCTTGAGCTTCTGAAAGCTCGCCTCACACTCGTCCAACCATCTGAACTGGGCAACCTTCTGGGTCAATCTGGTCATCGGGGCTGCAATGGATGAAAACCCCTCCACGAACCGTCGAAAGTAGCCAGCCAACCCCAAGAAACTCCGGATCTCTGTAGCTGATGCTGGTCTAGGCCAGTTCTTGACTGCCTCTATCTTCTTTGGGTCCACCTGAATACCCTCTGCTGATACAACATGACCCAGAAATGCAACTGAACTCAGCCAGAACTCACACTTGGAGAACTTGGCATATAAATGACTATCCCTCAGAGTCTGAAGAACCATCTAAGGTGTTGCTTGTGCTCCTCCTAGCTGCGGGAGTATATCAATATATCATCAATGAAAACTATTACGAATGAGTCCAAGTAAGGCCTGAACACTCGGTTCATCAAGTCCATGAAAGTTGCTGGGGCATTTGTCAACCCGAATGACATAACCAAGAACTCATAATGCCCGTACCGAGTGCGGAAAGTTGTCTTAGGGACATCGGATGCCCTAATCCTCAACTGATGGTAGCCAGATCGCAAATCAATCTTGGAAAATACCCTGGCACCCTGAAGCTGGTCGAACAAATCATCAATCCTCGGCAGCGGATACTTATTCTTGACTGTAACCTTGTTCAATTGCCGGTAATCAATACACATTCTCATTGACCCATCCTTCTTCTTGACAAATAACACCGGCGTACCCCAAGGTGAAACACTGGGTCTAATGAAACCCTTCTCAAGCAAATCCTGCAACTGTTCCTTTAACTCCTTCAACTCCGGCAGCGCCATACAATACAACGGGATAGAAATGGGCTGAGTGCCCGGAACCAGATCAATGCAGAAGTCAATATCCCTGTCGGGTGGCATACCCGGTAGGTATGATGGGAAAACATCTGGAAACTCACGAACAACGGGCACAGAATCAATAAAAGGAACCTCATCACTAGAATCACGAACATAGGCTAAATAGGCCAAACACCCCTTCTCGACCATACGTCGAGCCTTCACATACGATATAACACTGCGGGTAGAATGACCAGGAGTCCCTCTCCACTCTAAACGAGGCATACCCGGTAAAGCTAAGGTCACAGTCTTGGCATGACAGTCCAAGATAGCGTGATAGGTTGACTAACCAGTCCATCCCCAATATAATATCAAAGTCAACCATGTCTAAAAGCAACAAATCTACACGAGTCTCAAGACCCCCAATCACCACAACACAAGAATGATGGACTCGATCAACCACAATAGAATCACCCACCGGTGTAGACACATAAACAGGAATACTAATGCATCACTAGGCATGACCAAGTACGGGGCAAAATAAGATGACACATACGAATACATAGACCCCGGATCAAATAACACTAAAGCATCTCTATTACAAACCAGAACCGTACATGTAATAACTGCATCTGAAGCCTCAGCCTCGGGCCTGGCCTGAAGAGCATAACATCGGGGCTGGGCCCTACCATCCTGAACCACATCTCTGGGACGGCCTGCTGCTGGCTGGCCTCCACCTCTAGCGGCCTGAGCTCCACATCTAGGACCTCTACCTCCACTTCTAGCACCTCTACCTCCACCCCTAGCTGGCTGGGCGGGCTGTGGAACATCTGGTGCCTGTACCATGGCACGAGAACTCTGATGCTGAGAGACACCTGGTGCACGAGGGCAATACCTAGCAATGTGCCTCGTGTCGCCACAAGTAAAGCAAGCCCTCGGCTGCTGGGGCTGACGACCCTGGAAACTCAGAAGCGGTGGTGCACTGATAGGTGCTGATGGTGCACTGAAGGACTGCTGATCAAAATACTGCGCCTGAGGACCACGGCTACCTGAAGCACCGTGAGAAACCTGGAGTGCTGACTGAAAAGGCCTAGGAGGATGGCCTCTACCATATGAATCCCTGCCTCCAGACGAGGCACCACTGAATCTGCCTGACTGACGGGGTCTCTTGTCTGCTCTATGACCACCCCCCTGTGATAATACCATCTCAACCCTCCGGGCCACATTGGCCGCCTCCTGGAAGGATATCTCACTCCCAGTCTCTCTAGCCATCT
>NW_017672727.1:88293-89780 GCF_001879085.1 Nicotiana attenuata | reverse complement strand
AACATAATCCTCACCAAGCTTGGCGGATCCAGACAACTGAAATGTAGCAAAATCAACCCCATTGGTCTCAACAATACCCATGTTCCGAAGAACCTCGTGGCAGCTGTCCAAATAATCCTGAGGATCCTCGGTAGATGCACCGCTGAAGGTAGTAGTGAAGAGCTTGGTAAACCTGTCCAATCTCCACAAAGCATCGGCAGACATAGCTGCTCCATCACCAGCCTGGGCTACCATGCCCGGCTGAGCTGCTCCAACCGGCTGAACTGCTGGAGTCTGAGTCTGGGGAGCTACCTGCTCTGGAGTGCGAGTAGCAGGAGTCTGGGGCCCTCCTCCAGCCTGAGAGACGGCTGGTGCCACAGGAAGCAATCCTGCTCGGGTAACACTCTCCATGAGACCCACCAATCGGACCAGAGCGTCCTGAAGAACTGGGGTAGCAATAAACCCCTCTGGGACCTGAGCTGGGCCTACCGGAACTGCTGGGGCTGGGGCCGGAACCTCCTCGTCATAGTCAACCTGAGGCTCCGCCACTGGTGCTGCTGCTCGGGGCTGAGCTCTGCCCCTACCTCGGCCTCTAGCACGGCCTCGGCCTCTGCCCCTAGTGGGAGCTGCCTGGGGCTCGGACTGCTGATCAAAAGATGAGGAAGCGCGTGTTCTCGCCATCTGCGAAAGAACAGAGTAGGAATTCAATTAGCGTTGAGAAACCAAACCGCACGACAAGAAAGAACAAATATGAAACTTTTCCTAACTCAGTAGCCTCTAGAGATAAATGATGACGTCTCCGTACCGATCCCTCAGACTCTACTAAGCTTGTCCGTGAGTTGTGAGACCTATGTAACCTAGAGCTATGTTACCAACTTGTCACGATCCGGATTTCCCACCCTCGGGAGTCGTGATGGCGCCTACTCGTGGAAGCTAGGCAAGCCAAGAACCTTTGCAAACATTAACCTATCTCGTTTTATACATGATTTACAATTAAATTATCAATGAATAAGCAGTTAAAAAAACCGCGAAAAGTAAAATTTAGCGGAAGTTTGAACTAAATATAGAAACAGCGGAAAGTAAAATTTAGCAGAAGTCTGAACTAAATATAGAAACAGCGTCTAGAAAGCCAATACAAGTCTCTACCCAGCACCTGGTGTCACAACAATACACGGACTGTCTAGGATTACTACAAATAAGAGTTTGAAATGAAAGACATAGTCTGTTTCGAATACAAGTGTCAACAGAACATGAAAACTGAAAGAAGAGACGCCGAGCCTGCGGACGCCAGCAGGCTACCTCGGAGTCTCGTGGACTGAAGGTCAGCTCCCTGACTACTGCTGCGCATCGAAAGCTGCTCCGATACCTCGATCTGTGCAAAAGAGCACAAAGTGTAGCATCATTACAACCGACCCCATGTGCTGGATAGTGCCTAGCCTAACCCCGACGAAGTAGTGACGAGGCTAGACCGGACTACCACATAAACCTGGGAAGTTATATATATATAT
>NW_017672727.1:80040-86339 GCF_001879085.1 Nicotiana attenuata | reverse complement strand
CGTCCCACTACTTTTCCTACGGACCCTACCGGGACCGTCAAATCACGGATCCGGATCCGTTTACCCAAAATGTTTACCAAAGTCAAATTTATTCATTTTAACATCAAAATTTAGCATTTTTCACAGAATTTTATATTTAAGCTTTTCGGCTACGCGCCCGGACTTCGCACGCAAATCGAGGCGACTCTAAACGAGGTTTTCAAGGCCTCGAAAGCACAAAATTCATTTAAAACAGGTGATGACCCTTTGGGTCGTCACAGGCTGAAACTCCACATCACATGTCCTCCAACCCCTCATAGTGGTCTGTTACAAACAGAATAGTATTTCAGTCAAAACCTATATCTTAACAACAAAAATAGAAAAACCTTCAACCATAACCTACACACAACAACTAAATTATCAATCATATCCAGTAAAAGATTAAAAAAGTATATCAATACAACCATTTTTCAATCAAAACCTATAATAGTAACAACAAACAACAGATAATCCCGATATAATGTTCCACTAAGCAGATGATAAAGAAAATATTTGGGGCATATTTATATAATGGGAAAAGTAAAAGAAGTCTTTCTAGCAATGTAAAATAACATGAACAGTTTAAATAATTGAGAGTGCAACATAGCTTTAAGAGATTTACATGATTAAGCATTTTGGCTATACTTAGCGCTAACAGAAGTTAACACACATTGGAGCTTCACGGTAGTTCTCCCCAGAGAAACTATGAATTAACTTTCTATACATAGAGCTACTACTTCTCAACCCCCTAACAGAAGAAAATGTAATAACTCAAAAATTGCAGTTATGAAGATATCTTGATATCCTCTATTGTGTTGCTGAACCTAGTTTCATCTCCCCCCGCCAAAATAACAGTGACATATATATTTATTGGAAAAGAAAATAGTAAATACCTGATAATTCCATCATGTCTAGATTCATCTCAAACCAAATTACGGAAAATTTTTTTTTACACCACATTTCTAGCTTCATTCGTTATTTGGCCATCATCATCATAAACTAAAATCTTCAACCCTTTTCTACTCGTCACGCGTGAAAGAGCAACATACAGTTGTCCATAAGTAAATACTGGCTTCTTCAAAAATAATCCCACATGAGACAATGACTGGCCTTGACTTTTATTAATTGTCATGGCAAAAGATACAACAATTGGAAATTGTCTTCGCTGGAACTTACAAGGTATTCTTGCATTTGATGGCGTTAACGTCATTCTCGGGAGAAATACTTTTTGTCCAGCCATATTACCCGATAAAACCTTGGCTTCAATAAATCGATTTCCAAGTCTTGTGATGATCAACCTCATGCCATTACACAATCCTGATGACTAGTCTATATATCTCAGCAACATCACAGGAACACCAACCTTCAAAGTAATAGAGTGATTTGGAATTCCAAAAAATTTAATACTGTTTAGGAATTCGGGTGTATGTACGTGCTCCGAAGCTGAAAAAGAATGATCAGACATACAAACTGTATCAGAACTCAAATATGTCTTCTCAGGACTATGATTGAGTGAAACCATATATTCATTGATCGACTCCACCATATCAAGAGTCAGAGCAAGAATTGCTCTTTGTTGGAGGTAATCACTGTCACTGGAATGGTTAAAGAAATCTGGATATGTACTTTCAACAATTGACGATATTGGATCATCACAATTATTTATGAGAAGATCATCGGGGATTTGGACTTTCTCAATACCATCAATGGAACTCCCAATCCTTCCATCACCGATTGCTAAAATCCATTCAGAAAATTTTTTTAACTCATCCAAATGTGCATCTAACTGTTCTCTTTGTAACCTCATATTCTTTGTTAGATTTAAGACTTCACAGTGGGCCCACAAATACGAAGAATTAATAGTAGCGTTAACAATATCTTGCCTAGATCCTTTTGCAATGACAGGCAAAATTTGTCTGAAGTCGCCACCAAGAACAACTGTTTTACCTCCAAAAGGTTTATCAGCACTGGATGTGTCTTTAAATCTAAGAATATCTCTAAGAGTTTGATCAAGAGCTTCAAAACAATATTTATGCATCATTGGTGCCTCATCCCAAATAATCAACTTTGTCTTTATAAGAGTTCAAGCCATAGTAAAAGAGTCGCGCCGTAACCAAAGAATCTTTCATATTGTGTCAACTTTTGTGCTTTGCCATAAATACGAGTTATTATTTCGCTTTATGGAATTTTTAGGTTCCAATGACACCAATGAGAATGGTGCAAAAATAAAATTATCAAGCTAAAGCTCAAGAACAAGATCATCGTTGGTAGCGACAACCACATATTCAAGATCAAGCTCAAAGGCTCTTGAATTTATTTACTATTGGAAAGAAGAATCAGAGGATTCATAGAGATTGTAACACTCAAATATTTGAAATAAAATACTACGATCGTTGCGATATTTTCGATCTTGATTTTATTTTTTCGACTCAATTTATTGTCTACAGATGGCATTGAGCATAAAATAGAAATAATTTTAAATATATAAAAATTTATTATTTTCATATAAAAAATAGTTAAGTATGTTTAAATTCAAATTTAAAAAGAGTAACTAATTATTAACAGCACACAATGCATAATTTAATTTTTTTGAAATTTAAATTCAAAAATAATTATTACCTAACCTAACTAACATTGTCCTAAATTGCCAAGTAGCCTATTGTGAAGCTGTCACTTGGCTTAATGTGGAAGCTTTTTCTTCTTCTTTTAATAATATACAGATTATGATGCAATTATAAATTTATTACCTGTTTGTATGTAATTTTCACAAATTAGATTTGATAACTGTTTTAAAGATTAGGAAGTTAATAGCCTATAAGAGAAGAAATTATAAATGATTACATGTAAGAAGAGAATTGATAATCCAAAGAAGGAGGTAGATAATTTGCTTTAGCGTGGAAAAAGAAAATGATGATTTGCAGAGTTACAAGACATTATACAAAGAAAAAATAAAAAACAAGAAAAGTCAATAAAGAATTTGGAAAGTTACAATATGATTCATGTATATGATATTTTTAAATTTAAAAGAATGGTAAAAACTAAAAACAAAAATAAAAAAATACTTAAATCAATAAGGAATAATTGGAAAATATAAATTTATAGTGAAGATAGTTTTGTCTTGAATAAATTAATTTTCTGCTTCTGCTTCTTGAAAGAAGCTAGAATTTTCTGCTTCTTCCCAAAAGCAGAAAAACTGCTTCTGCTGCTGGCCAAAAGTACTTCTATGTCTTGGCCAAACAACTTAAATTTGTTTGAAAAATACTTTTTTGGAGAAAAAAATACTCCTGGTCTCCCAGAAGCCTGGCCGCTCGTGCCTTTAGGTGTTGGGTTAAGTCCCGCAACGAGTGCAACCCTCGTGTTTCATTACCATCGTTGAGTTTTAAACCTTGAACAGACTGCCGGTGATAAGCCGGAGGAAGGTGAGGATGACGTCAAGTCATCATGCCCCTTATGTCCTGGGCGACACACGTGCTACAATGGCCGGGATAAAGGGTCGTGATCCCGCAAGGGTGAACTAACCCCAAAAACCCGTCCTCAGTTCGGATTGCAGGTGAGTTGCAGGCTCTAAAAAGCCTATGAGTTAGCCTTTCTAAATGAGTTAATTGCACATTAGTGAGGACGTTTAGCTGATCTAAACTAGGGCTGCTTATCGGGCGGATTGGGCGGTTATTTACTTTTAACGGTTATCGACTTTTAAATGTATTGATCCGCTAGCCACCCGATAAGATATCAAGCGGATTGATATCGGTTTAGCTCTTATCGGGCGGTTTATCGGCCTAGTTCAATCTGTATTACAGAGGACTACTTTGGTCCTTCATGTTACAGCCTGTTAGTTGTTACACCAAAATTGACACCTCTAAACACTAGAGAAATTTGCTAGTGCACATGACACTGCTTTGAGTTCAGAGCAGACTACAGATACTGGAGCAATGGTTGCAAATTGCAATTTCACATGACGCACATACCATTTAATTTACACATGCTTAAATCACTATTTGCTAGTACCTGATTAATTCATACACTGACAGAGATAACAAAGTGAGTCCAGAGTGCTAATGGTATAATGTATAGCTATCTTAAAGTTCTCAGGTAGGCGAAAAGATGAAAGGGGGATGACAGAATGATTCTACAAGCAGGGTGCAAAATACAACGTTAATGGAGAAACTTGGTAAGGTTGTTGAAATTTTTTATTTTTTGTTGTACCTAGTCTACAGAGAAAGCAAAATTGATCCGTGAAATGGCTGAATACTTTGAGATGCTCTTTGATTTTAAAGGTTTATCCATACAGTGAGGACCGAATATTCTAAAGACATCAACAAGAAAAGAAACTTACCATCTGCTGCTCTGGCTATGGTGAGAGGGAGAGGCGAGACGGCGAGAGGGAGACCGCGAGTCGACGACACCGCGAGAGGGAGACGGCGAGTCGACGAGATCACGAGAGGGAGACGGCGAGTCTGTTGCTCTGGGCTCTGGCTGCTGGTTGAAATTTAGACTTTTAGATGTTAGGCCGTTAGGGTTTCTAATTGTCTACAATCTAAGAGCCCGTTTGGATTGGCTTAAAAAAATAGCTTTTTAGCAGAAATAGCTTTTAAGCCAAAAAGCAGTAAGTTGGGATTGCCCAGCTTATTACTTTTGGCTTGTTTTAAGCAGTTTTTAAGTATTTTTTGACTTTGCCAAACACTGAAAAAAGCTAAAAAGAGCTTAAAAGCTAATTTGACCAGCTTAAACGCCAATCCAAACACCCTCTAAATGTCTAATAGTAATAGAGATAGAGTAGTGGAAGTGGAAGAAGGGTTTTTGATTATTTAATATATATGGATAAAAATAAATTATATACATTATATTCTTAACGGGTTAACGGATTATTTGCCCCCAAGCCGATAAGCCGTTAATGAAAAAGTTTCAATCCGTCCCCTCCGTTAAACCGTTAACCCGATACCAATAAACCGTTAAGCCATTTTTGCGGTTCGGTTTTCGGTTTCGGTCTGGTTTTGAACACCCCTAATCTAAACCATTCGATCAATTGGCTAAAGCAATTTCTATCAGAAACTCATAGAGATCATATGCCACCCTCCCTACCGACCGAAGTTGACCACTCAACTATTAGAACCGAAAAAATCAGGTGTCATGCAGAAGATAGCAAAGCAAACCTTGAACGACGATAAGTCCGACAACAAAGAGAAATCTACCAAAAGAGACACAAACATTTAAAGTGGTTCGGTCAATTGACCTACGTCCACGGCGGAGATGAGCAATCCACTATAATAAAAAAAGAGTACAAAATATCGAGGAACAACCTCACGAAGAGGAAAATACAAGTGACACACTAACTCTTGTCCGGTAAAGTTTTCCCCTTTAAACAAGACTCTCAACCCCCAATATGGCTACATTGTGGATGCTACTGAATGAGAAGGACTGATCTACAATTTATAGAACTCCAAACATTTTCCTACAAGAAAAGAGACTAGCCAAATATGGAAGAATTATATTTTCCCTCTAGGAAAAGAAAAATCCAATTATGATAAATATGTTGTCCTTTCCTTCATGAGATAGGAAAACCAATTATAGTAAGAAAATCTAGACAAACACCTAACAATTCTCCTCCTTGGCCTGAATTTTCTGACAAAATAAACTTGATCCACCTTCTTCACATAACCTTCAACATGTCGCATCTCCAAATCTCCACCACAAAGTTTGTCTCAATGTGCGTAGCACACCGGTCAAATTTCTCAGACAAAATCACGATTATCGTCAAATATGTTGCGGCTAGAACTGAACCCGCCAAGATGATCCTGTCTTGAACCTCGCTCTGATACCATTTGTAGGACCGAAAAAATCAGGTGTCATGCGGAAGATAGCAAAGCAAACCTTGAACGACGATAAGTCCAACAACAAAGAGAAATCTACCAAAAGAGACACAAATATTTAACGTGGTTTGGTCAATTGACCTACGTCCACGGCGGAGATGAGCAATCCATTATAATAAAAGAGAGTACAAATATCGAGAGAACAACCTCACGAAGAGGCAAACACAAGTGACACACTAACTCTTGTTCCGTAAAGTTCCCCCCTAAACAAGTCTCTCAAGCCCCCATATGGCTACATTGTGGATGATACTGAATGAGAAGGACGGATCTTCAATTTATAGAACTCCAAACCTTTTCCTACTAGAAAAGGGACTAGCCAAATATGGAAGAATTATATTTTCCCTCTAGGAAAAGAAAAACCCAATTATGGTAAATATGTTGTCCTTTCCTTCATGAGATAGGAAAACCAATTAT